>NC_136926.1:74077888-74254070 GCF_949752795.1 Hyperoodon ampullatus
AAATCAGCACCCAAAGGGGTGACTGTGCAAAGGAGAAGAGGACGTTTGAGGCTGGACAGATCCATGGGTAACTAGAACGGCCTGTGAGCTGTACAGGTAGATTCTAAGCTGAATGGGGTAAAGAGGAGAGTGGGGAAGGCCTTGGCAAAATTGGAATGAAGAGGCAGGAAGTCCAATCCATGGCTGAGGGGCAGCCGTGGCAGCTGGGCTGCTTCCCAGTCTATTGGAGCATGAGGGCATGATTTGTTTACCACGTGTCTTCCTTGATGGACTTGAGGTTTTATGAGGGTGTAGCCAATGTTCATATTGTTCACTTCGACCCTGGCATTAAGCAACATGCCTGCCGTATAGTAGCTGCTTGATGAATATAATTTAAAAAGTAAATAATGAATGAATAAACGGATGTCTGGAATTATCAGGTTGATATGCCATAAGCCAGTTGAGTCAGGCATTTCAACCACAGTAAAATGACCTCTGAACTTACTTTGAAACAAAAGCATAGATGAGGAGATAAGAAAGCTTTTATTGAGCAACTACTCTCTAACAAGCCTTTTACAAGCACTAAATCATTTAATTCTCTCAGCCACCATTTTAGGGATGAAGAGATTGAGTTTCAGAGAGGTTAAGTAACTGGCCAAGGTCACACAGCCAGAAAATGGCAGAACTAAAATGCAAACCCAAGTCTTCACTTTGTTATTTTCAGCTCCAAGGCTATGCACACACATCCATGCCTACCAGTCATTTTCATACCATGCTCTGCAGACCTCAGTCTCCTCAGAGCCACCATAAGTGACATGAAGATCAATTCAGTAGCACTGGGGACCAAGAGCACAGACTCCCCACCCAGCTTCAACCAGAGGAGTTTTCATTTTCTCTACTTCACACACGGAGCTTCCTGATTCCATCCAAACACATAGTTCTCGGGGAAACGAAAAAGAATGAGAAACCACTATACTGGACCACGCTACTTCTTCAAACCAAGCCAGGAGGTACAGTTTCTAGCCTTAACTCCACCACCAACTTGCTATGGGGTCAGGGTCCATCACTTCTCCTTCCTTCCATTCTCACACAAGAAATGTTGGGCGGCAGATGCTGAAATCCCATGAAGCTTCTTAACTTTCCAGAGAGAATAAGATTAAATGAAGAGCCCATTTAATGAATGAAAATGGCTGGGCCACCTTGAGTAAAATTCTAGATAAAGTTGTAATTCCATCCATGACAGCAAATTAGAGGAGTGTGATGAGTTACCAGGTAGAGCTCAGCAGAGGCATTGCTGGATGCCTTGGTTGATGACTGCTAATCGCATCCAACAGAACTCAAAAACCAAACGGGAGCCAATCTTTTGGCCGTACCTCATAGTAACCAGCACGTGACAGAACACGGGTATCTTAGTGAACAGTCCACAGAGGCACATCCACTTACCAATAGAGATGTAATAGATGAATATATTGATTCTCAAAGAATTCACAACTGGAGACAATGCCACACTCATCTATGGTTTGACCATTCTTATACGAAGTTACCTCTGGCTTGCGCTGACCTGACGATAAAGAAATAAGAATATTCTTATTATGTGAGGCATCTTTAGAAAAAAAATCATAAAGCTATGAATAAGAATGGGTGATAAACAATAGGGATAAACATGCTGTATATGTCACTTGGGGAACTAGAAAAGCTTCCTCTCATTGATAAAAATGCATCCTTTGGACTTCCCTGGTGGCGCAGTGGTTAAGAATCCGCCTCCAATGCAGGGTACACGGGTTCAAGCCCTGGTCCGGGAAGATCCCACATGCCGCGGAGCAACTAAGCCCGTGCGCCACAACTACTGAGCCTGCGCTCTAGAGCCTGTGAGTCACAGCTACTGAGCCTGTGCTCTGCAGCAAGAGAAGCCACCACAATAAGTCCACACACTGCAACGAAGAGTAGCCCCTGCTCGCCGCAACTAGAGAAAGCCCGCATGCAGCAACGAAGACCCAACACAGTCAAAAACAAATAAATTAATTTTTTAAAAATGCATCCTTCAATAAACACTATTGGGCATGTTACATGCCTAAGATGATGCAGTGCTGGGGCAAGAGTGGGGCAGACAAAATGAAAAATGCTGCTCCTAATCTTAAGACGCTATTAAGAAAAACTATCTAAAACTTAAAAAGAAGCCAAAAATGTGGATGGTATCTTGTTTCAGTGTCACATGGGGGCAAAGATCCATCTAAGAGTTATGTAGGGGAATGTACTTTGTTTCATCAGTGATTACTATTGATTAAAATTCCCAGATTTAGTGAAGTTACATATAAGCTTGTAGATTTGCATTAAATGGAGATGCAAATAATCTCTGTCTAGCAGACAAGATAACCCCACAAATTATGGTTTATTGCCCTATAGGACATTAACCAGTGCTTTACCTAATGCAGCAATCTTATCCTAACATTCCTTTATTAAGTTGCCTATAAATACTCAATTCCTCAAATGTTCTTTGACCAGGCCTTAATATTTTCTGGTTCCTTCTTTATTCAAAGAATTGAATAAAATCTTTGAAATTCACTCTGTATTTGCATGGGAGTGACTTTACCTTTTTGAAAATTATACTTTAACAGTGCTCAGAGTTGAGTGCATGTTATGGTACAAAAGAGGAAAGAACAAAGTAGATTAGCTAAAACCATGTCTTCCTAAGGATAAAGGAGTTTGGAATGTAGGTTTCCCAGGCAGGTACTGTGCACATGTGAGTGACATCATCACAAAACTGACCTACGCTTTCTCCCCCAGAAGGGGTTCATCCTCCCCTGGTGATCATTAACCGGATGTAATGCTAAGGGGCTAATCTGGTAAACCCCCCAGGAATTCCATTCACCCCTTGGGATCTTTTTCCCCTTGTGACAGACGGGGCAGGAAGGTTTCCAGTGTGTGCCAACGAGCTTTCTCACTAGCTTCCATGTCATTGAAAATGTATAAAATGTACCATCCATACCGGAGGACAGCCCAGTATTTGGGAGCAATACACCATTCTGAATCCATCCCAAGAACATTCTTGTGTTCTGTCTTATCACAGGATTTTTGGCGAGCAACCCCAGAGATCATTAAGAGAAAAACTCCACGTTCTCCTAAGGCTTAGACGAGGGAGAGCTAAAAATGTCAGGGGCGGGAGTAACAAGAAGGTCAGTGAGGGGCTTCCCTGGTGGCGCAGTGGTTGGGAGTCCGCCTGCTGATGCAGGGGACACGGGTTCGTGCCCCGGTCCGGGAGGATCCCACATGCCATGGAGCGGCTGGACCCGTGAGCCATGGCCGCTGAGCCTGCGCGTCCGGAGCCTGTGCTCCGCAACGGGAGAGGCCACAACAGTGAGAGGCCCGCGTACCGCAAAAAAAAAAAAAAAAGAAAGTCAGTGAGACCTGTACCGTGGACAGGACCTGAGGGGGGGCTCAGGGACCCTCTCTCTTCCTCTCTATGTCTCTTCTAATTTTGGGGTCTCCCAGCTGCGCTACCTCTTTCCTCCTCCTCCAGGTAAGCGCCTGCAGAGTTGGTCCCTGGTGCCAGGAGCAGACAGACCTGCGTGCAGGGACACATCTCCAGCAGCCGCTTACCTGAGTCTCTTTCAAACAAATGACTAAACCACCAAAAATGAGCTTCCCTGAAAAACTATCAAGGAAGCTGCTGATCATATTTCATTTCTGCCTGTTCTTATCAGACTTGTGTTCCCATTCCCATCAGTTTTATCAGATTCCTTCTTAGGAAGCATTTAATTGCTCCTTTTGTGTGTGTTCCTGACTTTTATTGAAGCCGTTATATCAAGTAGGCATGAGCTGAGCCTGGGGAACTCATTCTGATCTCTTGGGCTCCAATGTTTCATTTCAGCCAGAGCAGGGCTGACTGAGTCCCCTGGTTTCTTACTGGCTGACTGGTTTTTTCCCTTCGTGTGGTATAGAGCTGAGTAATCAGCCCCAAATGAGACTTGCACAGGGAAGTGGTATCTTGTACCTTGTGGGTGGTTCTCTTTTCTCCCTCTACTTGCTGGAAATCTCACCCAAAAATCCTACCCTTGTTTTTTTTTTAAAGAGTCAATTTTATTTATTTATTTATTTAGGCTGCATTGGGTCTTCGTTGCTGCACACGGGCTTTCTCTAGTTGCGATGAGCAGGGGCTACTCTTCGTTGTGGCGCGCAGGCTTCTCATTGCGGTGGCTTCTCTTGTTGCGCAGTACGGGCTCTAGGTGTGCACAGGCTTCAGTGGTTGTGGCACGTGGGCTCAGTAGTTGTGGTTAGCAGGCTCTAGAGCGCAGGCTCAGTAGTTGTGGCGCACGGACTTAGTTACTACGCGGCATGTGGGATCTTCCTGGACCAGGGCTCAAACCCTTGTCCCCTGCATTGGCAGGCAGATTCTTAACCACTGCGCCACCAGGGAAGTCCCTACTCTTGTTTTTTAAGCCTACCTGCAGGTTGCATATTGAGAGCCACCTTCAGAACATTTCACAAGTGTCTGGCTAATGTGTGAGGGGGCCGGTAGCCAAGGTTAGGGTCCACCCAAACACCGGGGCTTCCTAGGGAGACAGGGGGCTACTCTGAAGGCTCAGTAGTGGACTTGAGCCCATTCCTCTATCTGGACGCCTATGGACAAACACCAAGAAAGAGGTGGGGCTGTGCTCTCGGCCTGGGGAGTCTGGGTGCACAGTCCTACACCCAAACATCCACATTGAAAGGTGAGATTTTATTTTGACTTCGGCTAAGGAAGTGCAGCCATTTCAGAGGCTGGCTCTTCTCCTCTCTGGACTTAGAAAAAGGGATCGGGGGCAAAAAGTTTTCTGTCATCCCTCAGGAAAGTCCATCAGTGCCCTCCATGTTTTCAAGGGTAGACATAATCCAAGAAAGAAAAGAAAACAACTCACAAGGTACAAGATACCACTTCCCTACCCAATTATTTTACTTCTATTTTCTTTTAATAATAAATCCCTTTTCCCACGGTGGGCACCAGTTCTGGAGTTCTGGGTTATTTATTCTCCAGTCAGGGGGAATTCCAGCCCTCTGCTTCCGCTCCACTGGGCATGTCTGTCTTGGTTTTAACGTTTTCACTGCTGACCAGCATAGCTGAAGAAGGCAAGCAGTGGGGAGATGAATTTAGGCAGCCTGGGGATATCAGTAAAAGGTAATAAAGGAGAGTTCAGTAAATTGTCTAAAGAGAAGTTATTTATGCCATTCCCATGCACCACAGGAAATTAAGAGTGGATTCTAAAAAAAAAAAAAAATAGTTCTGAAGAACCTAGGGGCAGGACAGGAATAAAGACGCAGACGTAGAGAATGGACTTGAGGACACGGGGAGGGGGAAGGGGAAGCTGGGACGAAGTGAGAGAGTGGCATGGATGTATATACACTACCAAATGTAAAATAGATAGCTAGTGGGAAGCAGCCTCATAGCACAGGGAGATCAGCTCTGTGCTTTGTGACCACCTAGAGGGGCGGGATAGGGAAGGTGGGAGGGAGACACAAGAGGGAGGGGATATGGGGATATTTGTATACATATAGCTGATTCACTTTGTTATAAAGCAGAAACTTAACACAACGTTGTAAAGCAATTATACTCCAATAAAGATGTTTAAAAAAAAAAAAGTTAGAGAACAAAACATACCTTTTACATATATTTATATTCTTATTAAGGATTAAATACTTTGCACAAAAGGTGTGATTAATAAATATATGTGTGTGCAAAAAACAAAAACAAAACAACAAAACAAAAAAGAGTGAATTGTACGGAAAAAGAACCAGTGTGGGAGTTGCCTAACCAAGAATCACAATGGGTAGTAAAGGAGATCACTAAAACGTGTCCAGAAAGGTATTCAAAGAAATCTTCTAGAAAAAAAAATCATAGAGGATTGAGTTGCTCAATCAGTTGCTCAGAACTAATTTCCCAGGTTATTTTCCCAGGGGATGCTTTAACAATGCCCTTGTGAACCAAAAAATCTGGTCTGCAGGTAGATTTCAGAGGGTGATGAGCTAGAGATGCTTACCCGATATTATGCAACGAAGCACAGGGTCTGACTTCTCAGGAGCTTTCTGGGAAAGCAAAGTAGATAAAAATCAAAGTGTGCGCCTCTGGGGCCCTCCTGAGTCTGTCGTCTTTTCATGCCACATGAACCTGAAAAATAAAAGTCCCCAACATCACCATTTGTTCTGGGACGTCTCTGACTTTTCTCAGGAATTTGAGAAACCCCACCACCCCATGAGTGGTCCTTAAGGAGAGAAGGAGCATGGTCCCTTGGCTGGGTGTTGCACTCAGTCTGGCGGGTGGGTTGGGAGTCCTCGGGCAGGCTTTCTCACCCACCACTGCTGACATTCCGGCCAGAAATGTTGTTATGGGGGGCGGTCCTGGGCATTGTAGGATGTTTAGCAGCATCCCTGGCTTCGACCCACTAGAAGGGATAGCACGCCTTCCCCAAGTGGTCACCATCAAAATTGTCTGCAGATGTTGCCAATGCCCCAGGGAGGGCAGCCATGGTTTTAATCTCAAGTCCTAGTGGATGGCAGGGCGGCCACAGCCCAGACGGAGAGGGAAAACTGCATGAGCCTATGGCCAGTGCCACCTCTTTCAAAGTTTTTTTCCTATTGGACTCCAAAAGTGTGTGCATATTTGCCTCCCAAAAGAGGAGCTGATTCAATACAAAGGAATTTCCAGGTGGGAGGTATTTCTCCAGGTGAAACTGGGAAACTACTGCTCCTTCCGAGAAGCAGGCAGGTGCCCCGGGGAGGGCAGCGAGTGGGCTGGCATTTTTGAGTAAGCGCGGATTCATCAGTACAAGTCGGCATTAAACGCTTGGTTAGTCACCAGGTATGTTATTTCACTTAATCTCCTTTAAGTGACCTAAACGGTTATTAATACCACCTACATCTTACAGATGAGAAACCTGAGCCTCAGAAAGGTTCGGCAGTGTGTTCAAGATCACCTAGCTCCAGTGGTCAATCCCCTGAGGCCCCCTCATAGCCACAGGGGCTGACATCTTCAGCGTGTGAGGCAGCCCTGGAGCTGTGCAGCGCACACCTCACAGCAGCCCTGAGAACCCCAGTCTGTCTGAACCCAGAGGACACTCTCCACTCTGTCCTCTGGGTATAGAGCTAGCATCATGCCTCTCCTTTGTGGAGCCCCAGGCTTGGAAATAACATTTCGCTCTATCCAAACAGTGGAAATTTAGAGACAGAGTCTTACATTTAGGATCATCTTCCACGTAAATATATTTTGTATATTTATTTCTGGTGTGGTAAATTTCCCAAAGATGAGAACTGTGCGACCTACATGGTTTGTATCTCCAACTAGTATACCGATTTGGACGTGGCATATAGTTAGGGTCATCCAAGAAAAGCAGCAGACTACGAGTCAGAAGTTTTAGTTCTAACATTTCCATTTGTCACTTATGATGCCGTGCAGCTTGTGGGATATTAGATCCCTGACCAGAGATTGAACCTGGGCCCCCTGCAGTGGAGTCCTAACCACTGGACCACCAGGGAAGCCCATTTAACATTTTTGAGAAGCAACATAACACAGGTGGCTAAGAGTTCTAGAGCCAGATACCCTGGGTTCAGATTCTGGCTCCACCCTTTCCTAACTCAATAAGCGTGTCACAACTATTTTGTGCCTCAATTTCCTCATCTGTAAAATGAAGGCATAATAGTTGTATATTCTTCAGAGGTGGTTGTGAAGATTAAATGAGCTATTGCCTGTAAAGCACTTAATCCTCTAATGTATGTAAATAGTCTAGGAAGAATCTGTTACATAATTGGTTTTCAAGATGGTCATCGGTAGGCTTTAAGGAAAGATTTCACTCATTTCATCAATTTCCTTTTCTGCTGTGGGTTACCACAATGATTTTTTTTTTAAGTGATAGACCAATTAATGTCTAAAAATTTCTCCTGGTATAATATTCACCTGTAATAGTGATTTACAAGACTTGACTATTCCCATTCCCAGGGGCCACTGCTATGGATGGAGAGAGAAGAAAGGAAAAAATGAAACCGTCAAGAGTTGGGGTGACGTCGAAGACCTTGTGTGCCATCCGTGACTCCTCCCAGCTGACGGCTCCCTGATGGCAAAGTCCCACAGGTTACAACACTGACAGGCACGCTATTTGACTCACATAGTTGGTTCAGTCACCACATATCCTGGCCACGGGGCACTGACTATAAAGGAAAGGACAGTTAAGTCAGGCTGTGGTTCATGTTTCCTTGCTTCTCCGAAGGCGAGAACCCTTGAAGACAGATTTATCATTCTCTGCTACAGATGGATAACTAACAAAATACTGAAATTAGCAGAGGGGGCCAAGGTGGGGTTCATGGACAACCCTGGAGTGATAACATATCAACTGGAATGAACACAAGATTTGCATGTTTTTGTTTTTGTTTTTTTAGCTGTGTAGTCCAGAGCAAGTTGCTTTCTTTTTAAAAATTTTTGTTTACCTTTAATTAGACAGAGCCTAAATACACACATTTGTATTCTTTAAAATACACAAAAAAGACGGTCTCCCACAAGCACTATTCCTCCATCTCAGTACTTTCTCAAGAGGAAGGGTTTGCCGTCCTTTCAGGCATTTTTCTATCCATTTACATATAGTCCTCTAAATATATATATATATTTTTTTTTCTGTTGTTGTACGTACGTCATTAAATTGTACTTACTTGCCATTCAGTTGGCTTATCTTACTTATCAAGGTTCGGCATCTTACAATGCCAGTCCAATCCATAAAGGGCTGCATTCTTCTTGAGGATATCAGTATTGCATAAAATGGCAATACCATGTGTAATCTGTCTGTTCTTGTGTTGATGACGTGTAGCTTGGCTGGAGTTTTTCAGACTTACAAATGTGTTTCAAAAAACTTCCTGGTACATGCCTCCTTGGGCACATAAGTGGTTCTCTAGACTAAATACCAAGACATGGAATTGCTGGATAAGAATATTCACATATTAAATTTCAATAGATACTCCACGATGGAGTATCTACTCCTTAGGAGAATAGGAGAAGGAGGTGATGATGAAGGGCCCGGGTTCCTGGGTTCAAATCTTAGCTCTGCCACATTCTAGCTTAACTTCTCTCTTCCTCAGTTTCAACTGTAAAATGAAGAGAAGAGCAGTATCTACTTCATTTGGTTGTTAGGAAAATTGAGTATGTACTAGCTCTTCTGAATAGCTAGCAAGTACTATGTAAGTGTAAGCTGCTAACAAGAGCTTTGGGTTTAATATCAGCAAAGTTACAAAAACATCTCCCTCTCACATTGGTGGAGAACAGGTAAGAGGTAATAGGAGAATTCTTGGAACATTTCAAGCCCTCGACTGATGCCAAGTTTTGTTTTGGCTAATCTGCCCTCACACAGATAGCCAGTGGCATGGCTGCTGTCAGCAGGAAAGCTGTTGTCAACCGAAGGGGTCAGGGAAGAGCTCTCAGCCCATATGCAGATAATGGGTAAGCAGCTCTTCTGGGGCTTGCAGGAAAGCTAGCTGTCCGTGCTTTCTCACTGGGAACAGGAGGGATTAGTCCTGATGACTCAGCCTAATCCAAGGGCAATTGGGTTCCTGAATTTGCCTTGTCAGTTACTCCAGATTCGGATGCCACACCCACTGTCACTTAGTACTCAGTCCCAGGTTAGCGAAAAGCACCCTTCACAAAGATGGGTTCTGGACATCTGGGGAGGAGGGAGGCAGACCAGGTGTGGAGAGACAATTAACATGTTTTGGATGCCTTCTATGTGTCAGCCCCAGGGCTGGGCACTTCATAAACATCATCTCATTTAATCCTCACAGTGACACGACCAGGAAGGGGTTCTACCTTGTTTCACAGATAATGACTTGGAAGCTTAAGGTGACTTTAAAGAGTTGATGTAACAAACCTACTTCCTCACTGCCTGCAGGTGGCAGGGCTGGGATATGAGTCCAGATTTGCTGGAGCGCAAGCGTCGTGCTCTTCCTTGGGTATGATTTTAGAGTTGTATGTGAGAAATAGAGGCTAAATAAATAAATAAATAAGCCCATGAAAAAACGCTCAACATCATTAGTCATTAGGGAAATACAAATTAAAACCACAATGAGAAAACATTTCACACCCACTAGGATGGCTATTACAAAACAGAGAGTCAAATGTGGGCGAGGCTATGGAAAAAAACAACACTCAAACAGGGCTAGTGGGAATGTAAAATGGTACAGATGCTTTGGAAAACAACTTGGCAGTTTCTTAAAAAGTTAAACATCAATTTACCAGAAGACCCAGAAATTCCATTGCTAGGTATCCACCCAAGAGTAATGAAAACATACGTCCACACAAAGACTTGTACATAAATATTCTTAGCAGGATTACTCATAATAATCAAAAATTGGAAATAACCTAAATGTCCATTGGAAACAACCTAAATGTCCAACTAGTGAATTGACAGACAAAACGTGGTCTAGCCATACAACGGAATACTATGGATAATGAAAAGGAGCAAAGTAGGATACATGGTACAACACAGATGAACCTAAAAAAATTCTCATTATGCTCAGTGAAAGAAGCCAGAAACAAGACACCACATAGTAAATGATTTCATGTATAAGAAATGTCCAAAAAAAGCTATTGAGGCCAGAAGTAGACTAGTGGTTGCTGAAGGTGCAGGCAGCGGGGAGAACACTAATTAACAATAAACATGCATGCGGAATCTTTATTTTTAACTTATTTTATATTGGAGTATAGTTGATTAACGTTGTGATAGTTTCAGGTGTACAGTAAAGTGATTCAGTTATACATATACATGTATCTATTCTTTTTCAAATTCGTTTCCCATTTAGGTTATTACAGAATATTGAGCAGAGTTCCCTGTGCTATACAGTAGGTCCTTGTTGGTTATCTATTTTAAATATAGCAGTGTGTACATGTCAATCCCAAACCCCCAACTGTCCCTTTCCCCGACCCTTCCCCGCTGACCATAAATTCGTTCTCTAAGTCTGTGAGTCTGTTTCCGTTTTGTAAATAAGTTCATTTGTGTCATTTCTTTTTAGATTCTGCATATAAGCGATATCATATGATATTTCTCTTTGTCTGACTACACTCGGTATGACAATCTCTAGGTCCATCCATGTTGCTGCAAATGGCATTATTTCATTCTTTTTAATGGCTGAGTAATATTCCATTGTAGGTATGTACCACATCTTCTTTATCCATTCCTCTGTCAGTGGACATTTAGGTTGCTTCCATGTCTTGGCTATTGTAACAATGCTGCAATGAACATTGGGGGGTATGTATCCTTTCAGACCATATTTTTCTCCAGATATATGCCCAGGCATGGGATTGCAAGATCATATAATAGCTCTATTTTTAATTTTTTCAGGAGCTTCCAAATGTTCTGCATGAGGAATCTTTGGCGGGTGAGAAAAATGTTTTAAAACTGATCTATAAAGATGGTTGTTCAACTAGATAAATTTAACTAACCACATCATTGAATCGAACACTTAGAAAGGGTGAATTGTACAATATGCAAAACATGCCTCAATATAGTTA
Organism: Hyperoodon ampullatus; assembly: GCF_949752795.1. Taxonomy (NCBI): domain Eukaryota; kingdom Metazoa; phylum Chordata; class Mammalia; order Artiodactyla; family Ziphiidae; genus Hyperoodon; species Hyperoodon ampullatus. Next base: position 74,089,380 of record NC_136926.1, read on the forward strand.
ATTTTTTAAATACAGACAAGAAGGAGACAAACAAGTAAGCACCTAATATTCATTGCAGCATTGCTTGTGGTAGCAGAAGACTGAAAGTAATCTAAACGTCCATCAACAGGTACCTGGTTACAGTATATCTATACAATGGAATTTTAAATTTCTAACAGCAATGAGCATTAAAAAAGAATAAGGCAGTTCTATATGCACTGATATGGAATGATCTCCAAGATATAGTGTGGAGTGAAATAAACAAAGTGTAGAAGAGAGCGTAGCGTATGCTATCGCTTGCATAAGCAAAAAAAGGAAGAATAAGTATTATACTATGCTTATTTATACACATAATGATTCTAGAAATAGACAAGAAACTGGTAAGCTGGTTGCCCCTGGGAAGAGGCCTGAGTACCTGGGGGAGGGGATGCTAGTTGGGAACACTGCTTGTCTTTGCACATCCTTTTGAATATTTTAAATTTATAGATGTTACCTAATAAACAAATATAATTTAATTTTTAAATATTAACAGTGAGTGACTCCATGCGCCTGAGACTGTGCCTGGCACATAGATACGTGAACACACTGAGCTATAGCTGCTACTTGGCTCTCTCTGGATTTGTTTTGAATTTTTTTTTTTTTTTTTTTTTGGTGGGCTAGAGAGTCTTCCCATTCCCATCTCCTTAAAATCTGTGGCAGTTTGAAATTCTTTAAAGGAGGGTAAAAAAATAGCTCAAGGTTAAATGAAACCTGTGAGAGAGTTTAGTAACTCCCCTGATTTTACAATTGAAAAACACCCCGGAATCACAGGCAGGTCAAGTGACTTTTCCAAGGTCACACAGCTTGTTAATGGCAGAGTCCAGGTTTCTTGATTCGGATTTTCAGCTTATTGAAAGGATACATGTCTCTGCCTTTCTTATCCTTGTCCTCCTCCCTCAGGGTAAAGGGAAGACAGGAAAGATCATGACGATATAAACACACAGAGCATGACCATGTTTTAATGAGACCAACTTTGGTGAATTAATTGGTTAAAATCACTTTGGTTTGAAGTTGAATGAGGTGAACTGACCATTGTGTCCAATCTAGGCAAGTGTCACCAAGGTCATCACTAAGAACACATGTGGTAAAGAAACCCCCTCTCTGGCTGGTCCTCCACATTGTCCCGGACTCCCTGTGTCCTCATGCTTGCCTTCCCTACAACGAAAAACCCAGAGCAACTCTGAGTCATCCCTCTTTGGAGACTATTTATTTTATTTATTTAGTTTTTTATTTTGCGGTACGTGGGTGGGCCTCTCACTGTTGTGGGCTCTCCCGTTGCGGAGCACAGGCTCCGGACGCGGGCTCAGTGGCAATGGCTCACGGGCCCAGCCGCTCCGCAGCATGTGGGATCTTCCCGGACCGGGGCACGAACCCGTGTCCCCTGCATCGGCAGGCGGACTCTCAACCACTGCGCCACCAGGGAAGCCCTGGAGGCTGTTTATTATTCATGGACCTAGAGGTGACATCCTGTGGAATTTCAGGCATCAGCCAGTGTAGGGAAGGACCTGGGAAATGCTCGTTTCTCTTCTGTCCCACTCCTTGCCCTGTGATGCGCAGGAGTAACACTGCTCCCTGGTGTAATGAGCTGAGCCTGGATTAATTATGCTGAACAAACCACCTCTCAGTGAGCCAGCACAAAGAAAGCCGGGGGGGACCGGGGGAGACCGGGGACACGGTGCTGTGGAGAGTGTCAATATTACCTCAGCCTCCTCCTACCACCATCCTTCAACCCAGCCAGTCAGAGGGTCTTAGGAGAAAACCTTTTATTTTTGCCTCTAATTGTTTTGTTTTCAGAAGAATTTTTTTAATCGTTCTTTATCTAATTTTTTTTTTCAAGGTAAGAGATAAGGAGCTTCATTCCATTCAAAGGCAGGACTATTCTGTGGGAGAATATTTTAACTTGTCTGCGCTGAAGTATAAGGCAGGCCCATCCTAAACCTTTGAAGTAAGAATGCTGCCCACTGCTAAACTTATGACTAAGGGGGGAGTTCGTGTGACTTTAGAGGCCTTTCTCCAAAATATGCAAAACCTCCCGAAGCGGCCATTTCGCTTGTCTTCCTAACTCCATTCCACGCCTCTCGCATCGCTCAAACCTGGTGACGGGTGGGCTGGACTTCGTCCTTCCTGCTCTGTGGGTTCTGATTGGTCTAAACTGATCAAGCCCTCTTGCTCGGGGATGGGTTCACTAACTAAGGTCTACACCAATCAGCACATGGCTTTCTGCAGAAAGTAAATTCCGCGGTTATCCAATCAATGCCAAGCTTAAGTCTTTCACTCTGTCCTCTAACCAGGAAGAAGAAAGCGAGGTGACTCCAAGGGAGGCTGGGACCAGTTGAGACTGAAAAAGCCAGCCTGAGGTTGAAACCAAAGCACACAAAAGAGCAGTGTCTCCAGAAATGCAGAGACCGGACCTGGGATCCTGACCAAACTTCTTGGACTTTTTAGTTGCGGGAGCAAAGGAGAGTTGATTTTTTGATTGTTACTTCTAAAAAGCATACCGATGCATCCATACTTCCCCATGGTACCTGAAATTCCTACCATTAGCCCTCCGTTCCAGATTGCTGTGTCGGACATGCCTTCACCAGTTACAGACAGAAGTAAACGATTTAAGATTAGACGGCTTAATCAAAGAATGCTTCTGCAAGAAAGTTCTAGGAACAACTAACCAAACCAACCTAACAAATTTCTGATTTCCACTGGCATCCTGTCTCTTTCTGCCCTCCGTGTTTTGTTTTGGTTTTTGTTATTGTTGTTTCCTTTACGGAAAAAGACCACCTTCCATCTCTATATGTTCATATCCCAGCAGTTTCAAACCCCAGCTCAAGTGCTGACTTGGCCTTGAAACCTCTCCCATAGCCTCAGCTGGAAAAAACAGCCCCCTCCAAAATAATGGACTGCTCACCTCAGTGTGTCTTCTCCACACTCAGTATTCCCAGCAGACATGCTCCGCTGCAGGCTGTTTGCCTGCAAGACACCTGATAGGTTTATCTTTTGTGTTCTCCACAGCTGTTGCATGTTGTGGCTGGGCCTTCTGCATCTCTGAGAAGTAGGCAACTTTAGTGTTGAAAAGAACAAGCGCAGATGGGTTTTCTTCAGGAATTACAGGCCAAAGAAATGGCTAAAGTGGTTCTCAGAGTGCTGGTCCCTGGACCACACCATCAGCATCACCTGGGAACTAGTCAGAAATGCAAATTCTTGGGACCTTCAGAATGAGAAGCTCTGGGTGTGGGACCCAGGAAAATGTGTTTTAACAAGCTCTCTAGATTCTGTTGCACTTTGAAGTTTGAAAACCACTGGACTAGAGAAAGGTCTTAAACTACTGACTGAGGAGCGAATAAACCTTGTTTTCTAAGAGCAGGAATGAAGGCCAAGTGATGATCAAGGTGAGCTGGGTGGCCCCAGATGTGCTGGTAGCAGCCATGGAGGAAATGGCCCTGGAGGGGTAGGGTACTGTGTATTCAGAAGTGAACTCTCCAGAACTGACATCTCTTCAACCTATGTCCAAAGTCTCCTGGTGGACAGTAGGATGGGCCAGGTGGGTGTGCATTGGCAGAAACCTTAATGAAGGCCCCAACATATTTAAATGCTCTTTTCTCTCATATAGGTTGGGCATTTATTCTTTCATTTTTGCCTCCTAAGATGACATGATTACTTTCTTCCAAGTTTGTTTACAGTTCTGAATTTCCAGATTTCCTTTTTGGCAGAATTAAGCACAGATTATCAGGGTTCCTTGCAAACCTGTCAGTAACTCAAGCAAAGAATTTATCCAGATACCCCGAGGTGCCTGGACAAAAGCTGTGCACTATCTCAGTCAAGACCACAAAGGCAATAATAAAGACGTTGGTACAGCTCTTCAGAGCTGTCCCACAAGCCCTGCTTGTGATTCTTGTCTGCTCCATTCCTCCGTGCCTGTCTCGGCCTCACCCCAGAACAAGGGAGCACCCTGTTCATTATGAACCTTTATCACCGACCTTGAAATTCCAGCCATGGCTCCTGAGGTGGCCCACCCAGCTGCCATCTCCACTCAGCTCCCCCAATGGCGAGTCCATTTCCCGAGCATCCTCACCCACCCCCCCACTCCCAATCCCCCCACTCTACAATGCTCATATCTGAGCAAAAAAGGGAATCAATGCAAGGCTCAACTATAATCTTTGAGGAAAGACAGGTTTGTGCCTAAGTTTTCACAATAATCACAGACATCATCTTGTATGCATGGATTTACCTTTACCTTCCATTCCTATGGATATGTGAAAACTCCTATTTAAATATCATACTGATACGTATTAAAAAGCATCATCAGATGATGCTGATAAATCTCTGCTTTTTAGATAACAAGTACACCATCAACCATTTTCAGGCAAAAATAATTTTTCTTATTTATTGCAGATCCATTCTAAAATATAATGGTTTTTCTTTTGCTCTCAAATGTTTTCAAGTATAGACTTTTCTTCAAAATATCTAATTTTCTATGTTATTTTTGTTTAATCATTGCACTGGTGTCAAAATATGTAATTTTTATTACTTTAATGATTTATGTGATGAAAGCATTCTGAAATTGTAGCAAAAAAAAAAAAGAGAGAGAGAAGCTTTTTAATTAACTAAGGGGAGGAACTAGTCTTTGTGGAGAAACTACAATGTGACGAGACACTTTAGGTATATTTATTCATGTAATTCCCCCATCAATCCTGTCAAAGTGGATGTTATCTTCATTTTACAGGTGAGAACACTGGAGTTCAGACAGGCTGGAAACTGTGCTAAAGTCAGGATCTGGTTCCAAATCTGCCTCCAGAGCCTGGGCTTTATTCCTCAGCTGTACCCTGCTTCCCCAACCTCCATCTGGATTAGGATACTCGACTATGTCCTCTTTCCATAGGCTGATATCCACAGGTAAGTGTGTGTGTGTGTGTGGGGGGGGGGTGATGAAAAATGAATTAAATAGGGGGGGTGTCTTTGCAAGTGATGAAAATAGGAATTCCACCCTACCTAAAAATCTTCCCCAAATTGTGATTACATGTTTTGCAAAAACTTCAAAGGACTGTGGAGTTTGGGAGCTAAACTACATTTAAATTGGTTTTAAATCTGGATTTCCAAAATCTGATCATGTTTCTTGACCATCAGTTGCCTTTTACTACAGGATTTGTCAATTTGTCCCTTCAGAAGGCAGCTCACAACATCCGGGGTTTCAGTTAAGAAGGATTACAGCAAAGAAGCTCGTTCGATCTACCCTTACCTAGTATGCTGTTATAAAACGTTTCTGACTGTTCCTGGTTAACTAATCTTCAAAAATGAAGGCTACCTAAGGAAAAGGTTGTGGAAGGGAAATAATCAGAGCAGAAGCAGCTCTAAATGCTGCTCTTGCTTTTATCTATTTTTAAATGATTGCCAGATGTCTGCAACTGACACCCTTAATCAGTAGTTTCAAAGTTTGGATGTGGTCGTCAAAATGTAACATGACAGTGCTGCTATTTTATCGATCTCTCTGGGGTTGACTTTTTGCCTTAAATTTTTTAAAAAAGCTATTTAACAACTCAAGTATAATGCCTTGCCTATAGTTAACAATACTGTATTGTACACTTAAAAATTTATTAAGACAGTAGATCTCAGGTTAAGTGTTCTTAACCCAATTTTTAAAAAAGGAAAGAAAATATTTTAATGACTCAGTGGATGTTTGCATCAGCCATTTTGAAATGCCTGATAGCTTTTCAGCAGCTTTCATTCCCATTGTCAGACAAGATGCTGCTGTGTCCCCTCAAAAAGTGGAGATTTTCAATCATCCAGATAATCCAAATAAAAGGAATAACTTTTGACTAAAACACTAAAATATTTCAGGCAGAAGGACCTAGGGCCTGAGTTACCTGGGTCATTACCTCAGATTTTCATGACACTTTACTTTGCAAAGCCTTCACAGATCACTCCTTTGAGCCATCCTAGATGTTTATTTTTTCTAGTTATTGAGATAGCCATGAGGTGAAAGAACTCTTCTAAAATTATTGTCAAGCCAAAATAAATAAACAGACATTAAAAAATAATAATGGTTTCTCAAAAGGGTCAGAATGGACCAAAATTAAAAAAGGAGAATTTGGCCACTTTAAAACCGTGTAATGTACCCAGGTATGCTCTATAGACCCCACTTGTTTCATCTCGTTCTAGTTCATAAGGAAACAATCTGCTTTGTTCCCTATTGTAGAAAATGTAAACAACTGCATATTTAAAGCACAGCCATTCCTCAGGTAAAACCCAAAATCTAGATACTTACTTTTCAATACTTTTTGTCCAAGAGACGCGATAAGAGGGCCGGCTCAGCTGTGGGCTCCCCAGGCTGTGTGTGAGGCATTGATTGGGTGTCCCTGTTCCTGGGATTGGGGATTCATAGCAGTTACAGGGTTCAGGGTCTTTTCCAAAGTGTTTCAAAGCGCAGTTGGGTCTGCTTCCAGAAAAGCTCCTATCTTCCTAAGAGGGAAAATTCCGTGCCCAGGGAAGATCTGGAAGAAGAGCCTTTTTTTCCCTGCCCTTGAATGAACTAGACCATTGCTGAAGCCGGAGAAGATTTTTTAGCATCACTGTGATGAAACTCGAGGGCTGTTTCTGCAGTAGGTGCGACACTTGTTGACGCTGCTGGGGAGGCCCTGGCAAAGCGGCCTGATGAAATGCAGCCCCGGGAGAGCGGATGAAACCCAGATGAGCTGTCACTGGTGGCTTGGAGACAGCAGCGTTTGGCAGGGCCCATGCAGGACCTCAGGTGCAGGTGCCTGCCTCTTAGAAAAGCAAAATCTCGCTGCCTTATAAAGTGATTAAGGTCAGAGTAACACCAGAGTTCTCCTACCAGGCACTTGAAATACACATAGGAAACCTGAAGGGGGGGTGAGGGGGAGGGGTGGTGACAATAAGAGTCATATGTTGCTCGTTTAGAGCTGGTATTACAGTCGCTCTCTGAAGTTCTCTGAGAAAAGCAGAAGCCACAGCAAGGCAGGATCCACCCTCCTCCCACAGTGGTCCCCCTCTCCTCACCTCACACCCCTTTCTCTCTCTCTCAGACACACACACACACACACACACACACACACACACACACTCACACACATTCTGTCTCTTCCTATTTTGACTGCCGTAGTAAGAAGAAAAGGGAGGAAGACCCGAAGAAATCCAGAGGAGAAATACCATGAGCCCTTTTTTTTCAAATCGTTCATGTTGGCAGAGTAGGTTTTGTAACGTGGACATTTCTCTTCTTGAATTTTGTCCAATTCCAAGAAAGAATATCGAAAATCCCGAAGTATCATTCTGTAACCACTTTGCCTCTTTGCAAAAGTATTTTAATGTACCATACCTGGAAACTGACAGCTGAGAAGGAAACCTCTTATGAGACTCACAGCTAAAATTAGCAGCTTCAAGTGGGGTGACTTTGAAAGGGGCCTAACTGTAAATATTCACTCCCTACTGGGCACTATAATCCTCAAAAGCAAATTGTTTTAACACAGAACAGGGCATGCATCACTACACCCTGATGGAATTAAACTTCTCACAAGACGAAAAATCATCATCTAGAATTATTAGGTATCAAGTGTACTGTGGATGTGTTCTATTTATTTCAGTTTTACCTTCATTTGAGAAGAAAGATACTGGCAGCTGAGAGACTTTAAAATAATGACAGTCTCTTTTGGAACACGTGTCTATGAACGGCAGCAGAAGGCAGAAATTACCAAACTTTTGTGATTGTAGATATCCACTGGATTTATTTAAAGCCCAATCCTCTTCACAGAAGAAGGTCCTTTCCAGATAAGAGGAGATAACTTTAAGGTGAGATTGAAGAGAGAAGGAGGTTGTGATGATAAAAAATAAACACATGTTATCACACACAGCAGGACAGGATAAAGCCAAAAGGGAACCAGTGTCCCAACACAGTAGGTAAATGTGATGTGATCCTGAAAGAAGAGTTGCCTGGGAGTTCTTAAATGGAAAAGTTGACCCTCATTATGAAACTTAATTTTGTTCTTCACAAACAATTTGAAAGATGAACTCCCTCAAGTCCTATATAAATATATATATACATATATTTATATATATAATGGATTAGTCATCTCACAGCCTGCAGCCATATAATTTTTGTTTTAACTCTTACATTTGGGGGAGCAGGAATGGAAGGAAATCAGAAACAGAGACCTTGGGATTAAAGTCAGGCCAGGTTCTGAATTTTTTATGATTATTTGAAGGAAGGAATAGAAGGAGGGATGTTGAAGAGAAAAAGGAGGGCATATGTTTATTTGTGTCCCTCTAATAGCATCAAAAAATATGTGACTTTGTGATGAAAAATAAAGACCTAAGAATGTTTGCCATCATTCCAAGTGAAGTAACGTGGAACAGAGAACATATGTTTGGGTGATCTCTTTTTCTGAAGCTACAGGAGAAGGAAACAAGTTTCATTTGAGAGGAGATTTTCCATCTAAGGGCAGAGCTGGAAATGTATTTTTTTTTATCAGAGCTGGAAATGTATTTTTTATTTAATTGGTTCCCTGAAAGGCCTCTGGGGCTGTGTTAGTTCCTTGGCGTCTGGAATGAGAATGGGTGCCGTGCAATTCACCAGCCACGCTGGGCTTGCCAGGGACTGGGATCTAGTCAGTTTCCAACGCATCTGAATATTTCAAGCAAATCCATTAGGTCCTTAAACTGCTCTTCGCTCCCATATCTTGAACTGAGATCGGTACGTGAGGGGTTCATCACTCACTTTATTCCTCCTGGCACAGAAGATCTTCGAATGCTCGCGTCAAATGGTACGAGTGTTGAATGCCCTTCCCAGCAGAGCGCGTTCTTAGCTGAGGTTTGGTACCAACCACGTGTCAGGTCAGATCAGATTTTCTGCCAGGGTCCTTGGCCAAGCTGGAAGTGGGCAGGTCAGTCCAGCTGCGGGGAGCGGTCAGTGTCTGGGGAGGGTCCCCCACCACGGAGAGCAACAGTTCATCCCCATCCAGGGTCCAAGTTTCTCAGAGCTTCTGCAGTATTTATGGCTCCTTGCTCAGTGGCCATGACCCAAATCAGCCTTTGCAACCTTCATTCAGTTCCCTGTATATGAAGCGGCTGCTAGTCACTCAGGTGGGTCGACTCCACAGGTACTCCTTTCCCTCAGGTACAATGGCAAAAGAATTAATACCGTAAATAAGATTCTGTTCTCTGAGCGTTTTTCATCCCAGGGAACAGATTTCTATAAAATTCTTCATAAGAATATGAAGTTTTAAACTACTTGCAAAATTAAAATTAAAAATGCAATTTTTCAGAATTCATTTATTCAAGAGGAACTTTTCCAAACATATGAATGTTGTTTGGAATTTGGAATTCATTTTTCCCCAGGGTATCAAAATCATAAATGGTAGGTAGGTTCACAGAACACCTTACAGAAGTACTGTATTTAATCCATCGTGTTCCTAAAGTACCTATTTCAGCTACCTAAAATCCCAAGTATCGAAACCAGGTTAAAATTCAATTTAACTGCATATGACAGTCTAAGTATCTGAAGACAAAATCCGAACTTCCATGATAAAGTTCCAGCACAGTTATTCCCGTGCTTCAGTTTCATTTGAAAACAGCCACCAAGAAAGCACGACAACTGTCAGAACAGGAGAAAATTCCAATTTTTACAAATTTGTAGGTTGAGCCCGAGGTCCAATTTCACAAATACTAAGTCAAATTAATTACTTGAATGGTGTATGGAAATTTAAATTTTTAAAAATATTTGTGGGGCTTACCTGGTGGTGCAGTGGTTAAGAATCCGCCTGCCAATGCAGGAGACACGGGTTCGAGCCCTGGTCCGGGAAGATCCCACATGCTGCGGAGCAACTAAGCCCGTGTGCCATAACTACTGAGCCTGTGCTCTGGAGCCCGCAAGCCACAACTACTGAGCCTATACGCCACAACTACTGAAGCCCGCGTGCCTAGAGCCCGTGCTCCGCAACAAGAGAAGCCACTGCAATGACAAGCCCGTGTACCACAACGAAGAGTAGCCCCTGCTCACCGCAACTAGAGAAAGCCCCTGAGCAGCAACGAAGACCCAACGCAGCCAAAAATAAAAAATATAAAGTAATAAATAAAGTTTTTAAAAAAATCATTCAATTTCAGTGAGACATTAGTGAAAATAAATTTGTAATTAAAAAATATATATTTGTGTATAGTATGTATAGTATTTTATAAAAGTTTCATTTTTAAGGCTTTCCTTCTGATTATAAGAGCAATACATACTAATTACTGAAAATTACATACCCATCACTAAAAATTTTTAATATTTTGATTTCAAAAATTTCAAATCTCCCGCTACCCAAAGATAACCACCATTTTTGTGTATTCCTTCTACTCTTCTATTTTCCATTTGTGCATGCTTACACATACAGTTTTCTTTTCTGTTTTTTTTTTGTTTGTCTGTTTGTTTTTTACTTAACATGGGCCTCTCATTAAGAATTCTTTAGGAAAGCCTACATACTAATCTGTTAGATGAATGTGTTATACTTTATGTAGCCAGTGTTCTACTGCTAGATATTTAGATTGCTTATATATTTTTGCTTTTATAAACAATGATGGGATACACATTTTTGTAAAAAAATCTTTGGGCACATCACTCTTGTCTAAGGATAGGATGTTAAAAGTGATATTGGTGAGTCAAAAGTTACAAATATTTTAAGGTTTTGAAATATATTGCCAAACAAAACTCTATCAGTTGTATTGTGCTATGTTTCCACCAGCAGGTGTAAGCCCGCCCATCTTACTGAGAGAGTAATTACTCTTGGCACTGAACGCTGTCACTGACAATGTTTTTGCCATCTTAGAAGCACAATTTCTTTGATCGCTAATGAAGTTAAATAGTGTTTTGTAAGTTCTTTGGACCTTCTTCTTTCATGAATTGTCTTTTCAATTTCGGGGGTCAACTTTGCTATTTGAGTATTTTCCTTTTGCACATATAAAAGCCCTCCATATATAATTTGCTGCAAATAGGCTCTACCTTCCAATTTGTGGTTTTGATACATAGAAGTTATGAATTTGTGAAGTTTTGATATATAGAAGCTGTGAATTTTTATTTAATAAAAACTACACAGGAAGAAGGAAAAGGGATTTGTTTTTTAAAGGGTACAGAGTTTCAGTTTTGCAAGATGAAGACATTCTGGAGGTCTGTTTGACAGCAGTGTGAATGTACTTACCACTACTACATTGCACACTTAAAAATGATGAACATGACAAATTTTATGGGGTTTTTTGGACCACAAATTTTTAAAAGCTATTTCTTTCTTGTGGTTTCTTCCTTTGCTTATTAAGCCCCATCCCTACATGTACTTATCCACTACCCCATACTGCCCCAAGGCAGAGTAGAGATTAGAGTTCAAATCGAGCCCTTCTCCCTCTTTGTCATGTTATTTGGTCTGTGCTAATATACCGGATCAATCTGTGGCTTTTCCCTTAGACTCCCAGACATCTAGGATTCTCAGTTTCCTTGTTGCTTTAGGGGCTTCCACCCTTTACAACTAAGAGAGTGATCTACGTATAAGTATAATAGTTAGGATTTTGGTTTGAAAACTAGATTTTTCCCCCCATTAAAAACAGAATGAAATGGGAGTTAGGACTTTCAGCCATGACTGAATGAGGAGGCTAGAAAATCTTCTCCCCAAAAAGCAAATATAAAGATAGACAATATAGACAACCATTTTTACGCTCTGGAAATCAACCAAAGGCATACAACAATATGAGAAGCATTTATGGTTGAGAAACATCTCAACTTTGGCTACAAACAGTGAGTCTCTATGACATTCTTGGCTAGAGCTGCTCTCACTCCCCCACCCAGCTCCAGTGTCACAGAGGTCCTGCCAGGGCAGGCTGTGAGCGCTGCCACGTTTATTGCCACAGTTGAAGGGGGCTCACTGTATCTGGAGCAGTGGACAACACCTGTGCCCAGCAGTGTTATCAATGGAAGTAACTCTTGGCAGCAGATGAGTGGAGAAGGCCAACAGCTGTAGCAGCATGAGGATGGGGTTGAGGTTGGGGTAGGCATCTGTCTGGCTGGGGCTGCGTTCATGTGCAGTGGAGACCAGGAGGGACCCAGCTCTCCATCCACACATTCCCAGCATGCACAGAGGAGACATGAAAGGGTCCAGCAGAAACTAAACATTAGGGCAGACTCAAACATGACTGAAACTTGAATGCATTCCCCTACCCACAGATACACTGGCAGAGGATGGAAGCTTTACTGGCTCAAGGTATCTGAAACACAACCACTGTCCAGTCATTCACTGGCTGCCCACTAGGCCATGCAAACACAGGAGTGACTCCCAGGAAACAAAGCTTAAAAAAATTTTTTTAAGAAAACTGAGCAGAAGTATTTGTGCCCACATACTTTGGGCATGACAGATTTCACAGTTTTATCTCAGGTAAATTACTAAACTAAAAAATAAACCAAACAGCAATAACAACAACAGCCTTGGGGATCGGGGGAGATCCTGGAACTCAGAGCTACCACAATATATTGGGTTGGCCAAAAAGTTCGTTTGAGTTTTTCAGTAAGATAGTACAGAAAAACCCAAATGACACAATTCAAAACTGGAATTAATAATTATATTCACAATAGTGTCAATAAGAATAAAATACTTAGAAATAAACTTAAAAGACATATAATGAAAATTATAAAACATTGAAAAGAGAAATTAAAGAAGATTAAATAAATAGACATTCTATATTTTTGGATTGGAAGACTCAGTATTGTCAAGATTGCAGTTCTCCCCAAAGTGATCTGTATATTCAACACAATGCCTATCAAAATTCCAGTGGTACTTTTGTAGAAATTGATAAGCTGATCCTAAAATTTATATGGAAGTGCAATGGAATTAGAATAGCTAAAACAATTTTGAAAAAGAACAGCAATGTTGGAGGACTTATACTACCTGATTGTAAAACGTGTTAAAAAGCCACCGTAATCAAGACAGTGCAATAGTGACACACTATTATATAGATGGACAGTCCCTATAGATGTATCAGAATCGAGAGTCCAGAAATAAGCCCAGAAATAATAAAAATCACATTTATGTCAATTGATTTTTGACAAAGGTACCAAGGTAATTCAACAAAAGAAAGGATTGTCTTCCTTCTTTTCATTTTATTTTATTTTTTAAATTCTTTGGCTGCATCTGGCCTTTGTTGCTGCGCGTGGGCTTTCTCTAGTTGCAGCGAGCAGGGGCCACTCTTTGTTGTGGTGCGCGGGCTTCTCATTGCAGTGGCTTCTCTTGTTGCCGGGCAGGGGCTCTAGGCACGCGGGCTCAGTAGTTGTGGCTTGTGGGCTCTCGAGTGCAGGCTCAGTAGTTGTGGCACACAGGCTCAGTAGTTGTGGCTTGTGGGCTCTCGAGTGCAAGCTCAGTAGTTGTGGCACACGGGCTTAGTTGCTGCGCGGCATGTGGGATCTTCCCAGACCAGGGCTCGAACCCGTGTCCCTTGCATTGGCCAGTGGATTCTTAACCACTGAGCCACCAGGGAGTCCCTTTTTATTTATTTATTTATTTACTTACTTATTTTTATTTTTGGCCGCGTTGGGTCTTTGTTGCTGTGCGCGGGCTTTCTCTAGTTTTGGCGAGTGGGGGACACTCTTCATTGTGTTGAGCCGGCTTCTCATTGTTGTGGCTTCTCTTGTTGCAGAGCCCTGGCTCTAGGTGTGCGGGCTCAGTAGTTGTGGCTCTCGGGCTCTAGGGCGCAGTCTCAGTAGTCGTGGCACGTGGGCTTAGTTGCTCCGCAGCATGTGGGATCTTCCCCGACCAGGGATAGAACCCGTGTCCCCTGCACTGGCCAGTGGATTCTTAACCACTGAGCCACCAGGGAAGTCCAGGATTGTCTTTTCAATAAATGATGCTGGGACAATTGGATATCCATATGCAAAAAATCCAAACTTTGCATACCTCATACCATACACAAAAATTAAATCAAAATGGATCATAGAACTAAATGTAAGTGCTACAATGATAAACTTCTAGAGAAACACATAGGAGAAAATTGTGACTTTGAGGTATGCAAAGAGTTCTTCTATATGACGCCAAAATCATGATCCATAAAAATAAAAATTAGGAAATTGAGTTTTATCAAAATTAAAAATTCTTCTGCTTCAAAAGACATCATTACACACCACGAACTGGGACATGATGGAATTTTGAGGGATGATGAAATGCTTTAAAACTGGATTGTGGTAATGGTTGCACAACTATAAATATATTCAACACTGTTGAATCATACACTAACATTTGGAGCATTTTATTTTATGTAAATTGTATTTCAGTAAAGCTTTTAAAAATGTATAATAAAAACAGTTAATGGATCCCTCGCCTATCCTTTAAAATTTTTTTAATTTGTACTTTATGTTCTTTCCAGGTTTTTTGAGGTATAATTTGTATACGGTTTGCAAATATTTTCTCCCATCCTGCAGGTTGCCTTTTCCCCCTGTTGATTGTTTCCTTTGCTATGCAAAAGCTTTTTAGTTTGACATAGTCTCACTTGTGTATTTTTGCTTTTGTTGCCTGTGATTTTGGTGTCATATTCAAGAAATCATTGTCAAGATCAATGTCAAGAAGTTTTTCCCCCATGTTTTCTTCTAGGAGTTTTATGGTTTTAGATGTTACATTCAAATCTTTAGTCCATTTTGAGTTACTTTTTGTGTATGGTGAAAGATTAAGTGTCCAGTTTCATTCTTTTGCATGTGGTTATCCAGTTTCCAGACACTATTTATTGAAAAGAATATCCTTTCCTCATTGTGTGTTCTTGGCACCTACTTGTCAAAAACTGGTTGACACTATATACATGGGTTTATTTCTGGTCTCTCTATTCTGTTCCATTGGTCTCTGTTTTTATGCCATTATGATACTATTTTGATTACTATTGCTTTATAATATGGTTTGAAATCAGGAAGTATAATGCCTCCAGCTTTTTGGTTCTTTCTCAAGATCACTGTGGCCATTCAGGTCTTCTGTGGTTCCATATGAATCTTAGGATTATTTTCTTCTGTTTGTGTAAAGAAGTCTTTGGGATTTTTATAGAGATTGCATTGAAATTGTAGGTTGCTTTAGGTAAGTATGGACATCTCAACATTATTAATTCTTCTAATCCATGAATACAGGATATCTTTCCATTTATTTGTGTCTCCTTTAATTTCTTTTATCAGTGTTTTATAGTTCTCATAGTACAAATCTTTCATCCCCTTGGTTAAATTTATTCCTAAGTATTTTATTCTCTTTGGTGCTATTGTAAATGGGATTGTTTCTTAATTTCCTTTTCAGATAGTTCATTGTTTGGTGTATAGAAACTCAACTGATCTTTGTATGTTGATTTTGTATGCTGCAACTTCACTGAATTCATTTATTCTACCCGTTGTTTTGTGAAGTCTTTAGGGTTTCCTACATCATGTCATCTGCAGGCAGAGATAATTTTATATTCTCCTTTCCAATCTGGATGCCTTTTAGCTGACCTTCATAGTGACATCAAAAACCATAGGACCTATTTGGTAAACCTGTGACTTTGAGTGATTACTTTGGATTTCAATTCCCATGAGCCCAGGAAGCAGATACCCAGCAGGTAAAAGCTCCTGAACATGATATTCCTCGTGACAGATATCCAGAGAGCCAGAAGTCTAAGACAAGAATTATCACCAGCCACCTCGTGTGATACTTGCTCATTTGACAGTGTCATTATGCTGGCCTCTTATGCAATAAAACAGCGCAAGAGCCTGTCCTCCAGCACATGTAAAGGTGAAAGGCAAATGTAAACTGTGTGTGCCCTAAGGAGCTCTGCAAAAGTCAGGGGACAGAGTTCCTGAACTCTTGTACCATGTGTTATCCACTGGTCAGGTAGCCTTGCAGACATTGATGCCCAAAATTCTGCATTAATAACATGCATTTTTAAAGCATAGTAAAGCTGATCTTAAATCAGGGGTTTGGGTAAAATATTGTTTCCTGTTCCTACCATTTACTTTTATATTTACACGGTCAGTTAAGAGACCAGTTAATTCTACTTAACAGATAAATCAGCAGGAAAAGTGTATGTTCCTCACCTGGAGCAAAACTTCACAAAGGAGGTTCCCCCCAACTCATAGCTTTCTGTAGCACAGCTGACCCCCGGTTGCCTTTCTCCCTTTCTTGAACTTCAGAGTCGTGTCCAAGCTTCATGCAGTTAGATCCCTCTCTTGGTGTAAAAGATTCCCGTGGCTGAGTTCTGGGCTCAGTTTTGCCAGCCCAGCAAACTCCCGTCTTTGCTGCCCCCATGAGAGGGCTTGTGACTACACCCTTGCGAACATGGCCCTTCTTTCTCTTTACATTTCACAGTCCTCTTTCTCATAAGTTTTCCAAACCTGTCTTCCTGAGGACAAAAAGAGAACCTTATTCCAGGGAGGAAAATATCATCCCAACCTGAAGATGTGGCTGCACGTGATAGGGACAGTAGAACAACCAGTTAGCATCTGCGTGTGTTACACAAGCACTTCGCCACGTTCATTTACTTTATGAGTGTTCACTGGAGTCCATTCGTTTCTCCCCAGCTCCCCGCATCGCCTAGCGATGGGACCACAGCAACTGCCTACTCACCACCCCTTACCGGGTCGACCACCATCACCACCACCTCCCAGCACCACAGCGCCACCTGAGCCTGCCAGCAGAGAGCCACTTGACCACTCTTCTAGAAACACTGCTGTTCTCCAGACGTCTCCCTTGCTTACAAATCTCCTATGATTCCCCATCATTAACGAAATAAAGCGAAAACCTCTCAGCCTGACATTCCTGAGTCCTCTCTTGTCCTGTGATGAAAGCCGACCCAGAAGCAAATACTGAGGGAAATGTAGGTCTTGTTTCCGAATTATTCCTGCTCTTGTGTAGGGAGCGTGCCAGCCTTGTCTTCAAACACTCGTCCTGCCCAGGCTCAACTTTCTTGTCAGTTTCAGCCGTACCTTCACCTCCGTCGACTGGTAACACGTGTGGATCAGAGCTTAATCAATGACACAGACTGTCGGTGGCACATGCCATCAGCATTTCAGAAACTTCTCAAGGAGATTTTTTTTTTTTTTTTTTTTTTTTGCGATACGTGGGCCTCTCACTGTTGTGGCCTCTGCCGTTGCGGAGCACAGGCTCCGGACGCGCAGGTTCAGCAGCCATGGCTCACGGGCCCAGCCGCTCCGCGGCATGTGGGATCTTCCCGGACCGGGGCACGAACCCGTGTCCCCTGCATCGGGAGGCGGACTCTCAACTGCTGTGCCACCAGGGAAGCCCCGAGAATATATATATATATTTTTTTTTTTTTTTTTTTTTTTTTTTTTTTTTTTGTGGTACGCGGGCCTCTCACTGTTGTGGCCTCTCCCGTTGCGGAGCACAGGCTCTGGATGCACAGGCTCAGCAGCCATGGCTCACGGGCCCAGCCGCTCCGCGGCATATGGGATCCTCCCAGACCGGGGCACGAACCCGTATCCCCTGCATCGGCAGGCGGACTCTCAACCACTGCGCCACCAGGGAGGCCCCCGAGAATATATTTTATACTGGTGTGAACCTGGACCATCTGAGAGCTCCTTCCCAGGACCAGAGTATCTTGACCCGTAGGTAGAAATGCTTCCCTGAACTGTGCTCTTCCCCTATTGGCCCATCTCTTCACTCTTCCTCAAACACACTCTATTATCATCGCTCCTGTGTAGCGTTGCTGACATCTGCCCTTCCACCTCCTCCCGGCAGCTCCCATCCCAGCCTTTCTCAACCTCCCTCCTCTGAACTCGGGTATGTCACTCATTTGTTTTGACGCTTTGAATTCCCCGAATTCTTAAAATTCGTGGGGATGGTGGGAGTTTTTCAGTGAATACTGGGCGGGAAGATATTCGTTTGTGGTTTCAATTTTTAAAAATATTATCTAAATCTCTGATACATTTGGAATTTGTTTTGGTGTGATACATGAATTAAGGAAACAATTTTCCCATTTGTCTCAACACCCAATTATTCAAAATCAAATCTCCCCAGTGACTGGAAATGCCATCTTCATTATAATTTAAGTTCTCATCTGTTTGGGGTCTCTTTTTTATGGCTCTACATTCTGTTCCACTGATCTGTCTAGCCATGCAATGATGTAAAACCATTTTAGTACTTATGGCTTTTTAAATCTATTTTGATATTTGCTAGAGCTGGTCTTTTTTATCATTATTCTTGTTTTTCAAAAACTTCCTGGTTGTCACCTGTTTATTTTTCCATATGAACTTTATAATCATCTTGTCTGGTCTCCCTCCACCAAACTCCTGTTGTTGACATTATCAGATCTGAATTTCAAAAATCATTCTGGCTACAGTGTGGAGAACAAGGGTACATGAGGGAAGACCAGTGAGAAATGCTATCGCACGAGTTCACAAGAGATGTGAGGGTAACCTGGACCAGGAGGGTGACAGTAGAGACGGAGAGAAAATAGGATCAAGTGATACGGAAAAATTAAAATTGGCAGGACTTGGTGATGAATGTGATTTGGCAGTTTAGGAAGAGGTAGGTGGTTTTCGAGTCTTGCCCGGAGCAACCCTGGGATTTAGTCCAGTTCTATAAAGACCCCAATCTAGATCAATCCAAGGATTCACTGTTAGTTTGGGAGTTGCCCTGAAAAGCAGGGTGCTCTTGGAAAAAGACCTGGAGTTCTTCTGTAAGGAGATATCATTGGTTCAGACAAGATACCCCAAAGTGAATTGCTTCCCCCAACCCGTATCAGGTATCAGGAATACCAAACCAGTTTCTAGAGCATTTCACAGGCTGTGGGAGTGTACCCATGACCTCAAACCTCATGGCTCTAAATGGCAACAGTGTATTCTGAGACATTCTGTTACATCATATTTGGGGACTGCAGAGCCAACTTGTGGTTAGTGAAGAAAAAGTACAATACTTCAAAAGTTTTCCTTTCTTCAGTTCCTCAGAAAGTGAAATTACCATAGGATTCCACTCCCAGGTAGATTACACCCAAAAGAATTACAAATGGGAACACAAAGAGATCCTTATATACCAATGTTCATAGCAGCATTATTCACGATAGCCAAAAGGTGGAAACAGCCCAAATGTCCATCATCAGATGAGCAGATAAACAAAATGTTCTATAGCCATACAATGGATGCAGCCTTCTAAAGGAAGGAAATTCTGACACATGCTACAACATGGAGGGGACCTAGAAAGCATTATGGTGAAATAAGCCAGAAACAAAAGGACAAATATTGTATGATTCCATTTATGTCAAGGTACCTAGAAAAGGCAAATTCACGGAAGCAGAAAGTAGAATAGAGGTTACCAGGGGCTGGAGGAAGGGGGAAATGGGGAGTTGTTGTTAAATGGATATAGCGTCTGTTTGGGATGATGAAAAGGTCCTGGGAATATGTGGTGGTGATGGTTGCACAACGTTGAGAACTTAATGCCACTTAATTGTACAATTAAAATTGGTTAAAAGGGTAAATTTTATGTGTATTTTGCCAAATTTGGAATGTATAGGAAAAAATCACTATGTTGCCTAACAGAAATTAACATATTATTCTAGGTCAGTTATACTTCAAAAACAAACAAACATGCAAACAAACTCATAGAAAAAGACCTCAGATTTGTGGATGCCAGAGATGTGGAATAGGGGGAGGGGGGATTGGAGGAAAGCAGTCAAAAGGCACAAACTTCCAGTTATAAGATAAAGAAGTACTAGGGATGTAACGTACAATATGGTAAATATAATGAGCATTGCCGCGTGTTTTACATGAAAGTTGTTAGGAGAGGAAATCCTAAGAGTTCTCATCGCAAGGAAAACTATTTTTTTCTATTTAATTTCACGTCTCTATGAGATGACGGATATTCACTGAACTTATTGTGATCATCATTTCGTGGTGTTTATAAGTCAAATCATTACGCTGTACACCTGAAACTCATACAGTGCCATATGTCAATTATATAAACTGGAAGAAAAAATGGTAAATTTTATGTTATGTGTATTTTACCAACTTAAAAAAGGAATATATTTTTTAAAGTTTTCTTTTCTTATGAAAGAATGTGTCATAATAGAGGCACCTCCCCTCACCACTGAGACAAATTATGATCATGTTATTACAGCTATAAGTCGTATTAGCTCTCTGAGACCTAGGTTTTGCAGAGTAGGCAACATACTCTCTTACCTCAAACAATACAAAATATTTTGGGAAACAAACTATATAGCCTGCATCTCCGGAAATCCCCTCCCAAGTGGCTAACCACAAAGGGAGGAAACATAACAAGGTGAAACCAAAAGTTTACAGTGAAAACTTAGAGTCCATCTTATTTCGTTGTGTACCAGACCAATGCAGTGCAAACGTGCACTCGGGAATGATACAATTGCAGCAGTGAAGCTTTCTCTGCCTTGGTCTTTTCTTTATGCGATCTTTTAGGGATAATCTTGTTCCCAAATGTCTTTTGAAGCAAATAGGTCTAAGGCATTCGACTGAACAGAAGCTATTTAAAACTCACTTGGCAAATCACCTGAATATTAAGTTAACAGAATTAGGCAGTATCCTTTGAAGAGCTCTGAAGACAGCTACGGAGGAAACTGTGTTACTATTGATAAAACTGATGTTACAGATAACTGCTGAGCTGGAGACTATCAAGCTGCCAATGCTACTTCCATGCAAAAAAATATATATTTGTTCCAGAGGACACCCTAAGAGGAATCTATCATAAAATGCAGCAGCATCTAAATGCAAGAACGATCAATCCATTGAGTGAATAGTAACATGTTTTCCAGAAAAAAGAAAGGATAATTGATTAAAATTGTACAAATAAGTGGATGTAAATTATTTATAGTGATAAAATTCTTTAGCAAAATTCTACACAAGCACATTTTTCTAACCACATGGTCATTACTATATTAAAGAGTGTGCAAAGGTTCAAGTGTTGGCTCAATGACAGTAAATGAAGGGTAGGAATAAAGGGAAATGCTTCTCAAGAGAGGAAGGTAATAGCCCTTTCAAGTCGTTGCTATATATCATGAAGATATGTGAACTTTGAAATCTACAAGTTTATGGATATCCGTGAGCTTGGGAAGATATCAAGTTAAGGAAGATAAATGTAACAGGATGGTAAAATGAAATTTTCAGCTGAGGCCCCTGAAATAGACACCACATTCTAAAGAGGTACAAGAATACTCAATGCAGGATTTATAAAGCAGATGGCATAATTTTAAAAATAACCACTACACACAGATTAGAAGGACCAAAATTTGGAACTTCAACAACACCAAGTGTTGGCCAGGCTGTGGGCAACGGGAACTCTCATTCATTGCTGGTGGGAATGCAGAAGGACACAGACACTGTGGGAAACAGTTTGGGGTTCTTACAAAACTAAACATACTATACAATCCAGCAATCACACTCCTTGGTATTTACACAAAGGAGTTGAAAACTTATGTCCACACAAAAATCTGCACACGGATGTTTATAGCAGCTTTATTCACAATTGTCAAAACTTGGAAGCAACCCAGATGTCCTTCAGTAGGTGAATGGGTAAATAAACTGGTACATCCAGACAATGGAATACTATTTAGCACTAAAAAGAAATAAGCCAGCAAGCCATGAAAAGACGTGGAAGAACCTTAAATGCAGACTACCAAGTGAAAGAAGCCAGTCTAGAAAGGCTGTATGATTCCAACTATATGACATTCTGGAAAAGAAAAAACTATGAACACAGTAAAAATATCAGTGGTTGTCAGGGATGAGGGTGGAGGGTGTTAATAGGGGGAGCACAGAAGATTTTTTAGGGCAGTGAAAATACTGGGTATTATAATGATGGCTATATGTCATTGTATATTTGTCTAAATCCATAGAATGAATGTATAACACCAAGAGTGAATTTTAAGGTAAACTGTGGACTTTTGGGTAATTATGATGTGACAGTGTAGGTTTGTCAATTGTAAGAAATGTATCATTTTGGTGAGTGATGTTGATAACGGGAAAGGCTATATATGTGTGGGTACCAGGGGTATATGGGAAATCTATGTATCTTCCTCTCAATTTTGTTGTAAACCTAACACTACTGTAAAAACAAAAATAATTAAGTCTAAAATAATTAGTATGAATTGATTGCTTATCCACTTAGAAAATATTTTTTTAAAAAAACCTACTGGGTGTCTTGCTAGTTAAAGCATCTACGGAAAGATGTCGTGAAGCTAGGCACAGTATCTAAAGGGTACGAAATTGGCTTAGGCAATGAAGGGGTTCAGAATATGCCTCTCCAAAATATACCAAAACACTTTGTATAATGATTATTTTAGGCTGAAGACATTTGAGATTCAACAGATAAACACACACACACACACACACAGCCCTCTGGGAGCTTCCCTTATTTGACGAAAAGCAGTAACTTCTGGGAAATAAGGCTGCCATAAATTCCTCTGCAGGGTGGATCTACTCCCAGAAGAAAGAACACAAATAAAACCGAACCCAATTCCCTTCTCCAGGGGATTGTTATGACCCTGAAGAAGATGGAAAGACTACCCATACCTGTATAGACAAACGTTATCACACACTTTCTCCTCTCCCATCTATTTTTCTAAAACCCATTTGCCTTTCTTAAAGAAACCTCTTGGGCTTCCCTGGTGGCACAGTGGTTGAGAGTCCGCCTGCCGATGCAGGGGACACGGGTTCGTGCCCCGGTCCGGGAAGATCCCACATGCCGCGGAGCGGCTGAGGCCGTGAGCCGTGGCCACTGAGCCGGCGCGTCCGGAGCCTGTGCTCCGCAACGGGAGACGCCACAACAGTGAGAGGCCCGCGTACCACACACACACAAAAAAAACACACAAAAAAACAAAAACAAACAAACAAAAGAAACCTCTTTGTTCTTCCCATAAGAAGCCTTTTCTCTCGCCTCCCCTTCTTCTACTAAATTAGGTGTATAATTCTTTAACGCCAACCATTTAAGGAGGCATCTACGTCCTTTGATGGTTCCCATGTGCACATGAAATAAACATTTTCTCTGGCTCATCTGTTGCTTACCAGTGTAATTCGCAGGACCCAGGTACTGAACATAAGAGGGTAGAGGAAACGTTTTTTTTTTTTTTTCCCTCCCCTACAGCAAAAAAGCAAATTTGTTGGCTCAGCCAACTGCAGTAAAGGAAAGGTGAAAAGTGAGCTGGGCCTCGGGGGTAACCACAACCAGGGATGGAACACTACTTTCTCCACCTCTCATTTCTGCTTCTCTCAGGGTACCGGTCACTTTCTCCCGCTATGGGAAAAGTCCACACAGCCAGTGGGGACATGACCACCAGCCAGCTCAGGCTCATACTTCACAGGTTTGCCACCTGAGATAGCCTGAGACCCTCTTCATCAAGGTGAAGGTCAGAAATCCCCAGGACTGGCCAAGCTTGGGCAACGCGCCTACCTCCAGCCAATCACTGGGTTGAGGAAGCAGACTGGTAAGAAACTGGGGCCTCCCAATGAACCACGCATTGAAAAGCAATATTTCTGAGAAAAGAGTGCCACTCTAGGCAGACAGAACAGGGCTTCCAAACAGCACTGTGAAGACCTCAGAAACACAGTCAGGCCACCTACATGGCTCCCTCAGCATCCTGAACCCCCATCTCTTGGGTACCCTGAATCCCTGGATTTCTCCCCTAACACTGGTTTGGCAGGAGTGGGTGGGGAGGGGCAGAATCCTGCCCTGGATCCCAGCCAGTCATCTGGAGCCTTTTTTAGCTTGTCTGTGCTCAGCTCCCAGAGGGCTAGACCCTTCTCCATTCTACGTTGCTTTATTCAGACAACTTGTGGAACAATGTTGGCGTCTGAGACACCCATGTCTCTACCACATCGCTCCTAAGTTTTACCCCAACTCTGCACTCCCTCGACTCAGTGTTGTTTGTCTTAAAAACCCAGACCCCAAATGAAACTGTGCCGCGCCCCTCTTTGGAATGGATCTCAGATTAGGAAATTATCGATTAGTAGTAATAAGAAGGGCCAAAGACCAGCGCTTGTTTCCCCAGACCCTGCCCACCGCCAGCCCTGTCTTCATCTCACCCTTCTGCTGAGCCCCACTCTGCGCTGTTACCCGAAAAGGTGTCTCTGCACTTGTACAGACTGTGTGCCACGCCCTGCAAAGCTTTAGGGAGATAAATTTAGACATAAAACAGGAAGTAATTCTCTATGTCACTGGAGAAGTTATTGTCTCAAGATATTTTAAAGCTAGAGTTGGGGGGAGCAGTTCTCAGACTGCTGTGGATCGGAATCACCTGGAGGGCTGGTTCAGCCACATCTTCCTGGGCTCACGCCCAGAGTTTTTTTCAGTAGGTTTGGTGGGGGGCCTGAGAATTTGCATTTCCGAAAAGGTGACGCAGTTGCGCCAGGGCCCTCACTTTGAGAACTACTAGGGTAGAGGCTTAAGAAGAGACAGAAAACCTCTCTACGCCACAGAGCTCTCATCTGAAATTGAAGGTGTCGGCCTAAGTCAACTGAGGTGCTCTTTAGGGCTGACTTTCCATGAATATCGTGTTGAACAGGTGACCACATGCATACTTGTTCAAGCT
This sequence comes from Hyperoodon ampullatus, assembly GCF_949752795.1. Lineage (NCBI taxonomy): Eukaryota > Metazoa > Chordata > Mammalia > Artiodactyla > Ziphiidae > Hyperoodon > Hyperoodon ampullatus. The sequence continues at coordinate 74,113,908 of NC_136926.1, forward strand.
ATTCTCATTATCATGAAATAATTATTGATTATCTTTATTATGATACCATAAAAACTTCCAGTAGCTTCAGTGCTCTGATCTATATACAGCAAAACCTCAGTAAATTAAATTCATGAGAGTCACTCAGTGAAAAGCTTAAATTAGGGGCTTCCCTGGTGGTGCAGCGGTTGAGAGTCTGCCTGCCGATGCAGGGGACACGGGTTCGTGCCCCGGTCCGGGAAGATCCCACATGCCACGGAGCGGCTGGGCCCGTGAGCCATGGCCGCTGAGCCTGCGCGTCCAGAGCCTGTGCTCCGCGACGGGAGAGGCCACAGCAGTGAGAGGCCTGCGTACCGCAAAAAAAAAAAAGCTTAAATTAGAGAGTATTTTAAATAAATGCCCTTTTACTCATAATTTCAACTAGCCTCCTACAAGAAATGTTTCAAAGAAAAGTTTTCATTGACGTAGCTTTACAAAACAAATGAATGATTAGCATGTAAGGATTAGCAAATGACTAGTGTTTAAAGGCCTTAAGTATGATTTAAACTGTTGCTTGACTAAACATGCACCTTCTTCTCCCCTTTCCCTCAACCAATAAATATGACTTGCCTTTTAATTTAATACGGTGTCCATTCTCCTGAAACAGCATTGTTTGTTCTCAACATCTAATTTGAGCATGTAACTAATATGTTACAATTTAAACCTTCAGTCATTTAAATATTGCCCCCTCTGCCCCCCAACAAATAATCTTATTTATATGTTAATTTGCTTAACTAGAAGTAGTCCAGGATACTGGAAGAGCTGTGATCACCATCCAGGGCTAGTCTTTGATCACGTGCTCTCCTCTGAGACCTCATGCCCTTCCACTCAGAACCGTAATGTTGAAGGGGGGCTTACAAAGCATCTAGTCCATACCCTCAATCTGAGCCACGAAATATGTCCTCAGGGTACCACACCTAGGAAGTCCCAGGCTCTGATGGAGAGCCCGAGCTGTCAGGAGTTTTGAATCAATTCTTGGCACATAACACCATGTGCACAGTCAGGTCCCTCCATCAGTGAACCCCAAGAAACTGAGAACAGGTCACCCTTGGAAGCACAGAGCCGAGCCAGCACTAGTGTATTTTCACCTTTCCACCTGAGTGTGCTCACCTACAAAGGTTAATATTGTCATTCAACTGGGACCAGTCATAGGTGTCACATTTTTTGAAAAGTAAAATTATATCAGTATTATCCAGGAAATAATCATGCCTTCACTGGTCAGGCTCCTTTCACTCTCTGAGTCTACCATCCCTAATCCTGGAAGTTTACTTCTCTTCATTCCTGGCCCATCTCTAGGGCTTCTGATAAAAGTCTCTGGAAAACTTCTAAACTGCGTACACGAATATAGAAATCCTAAGGTCCAAAATCTTGCTTTGCCACTTGTTCATGTTTATAAAATTTCTCTCCTCAGCTAGATCATAGGCTTCTAGAAAACATAGGTTCTATTTTATACTTTGTGTCCCTTGTCTGCTGTGTCTGAACGGACGGCCAGGATCTGGAACCCCAAGTCTCCTTGCCAATGTCTGCTTGTTACCCAAGGGACATATATATGGAAGAAGGACACGTTATATGGGGGACATTGCCTGCAATGTGTTCTCATTATAATTGGGCAAGTCATCAGCCAAAATCCTCATGGTGGGACTCCACCTTGATGGAATGGCATAGTCTAACGGGGAACCACTCCTTTACCTCAAGGCTTAGCGTAGAGTTGGCCTCATCTCCTCTCTCCATACCTCCTGTCTTCCGGGGGCCACCCTGATCTCACGTTGCTTTTCAGCTGCGTGTCTAAATCCACCCCACCCGGTCTAGTTGGCCTCGCTTCCAAGGACTGAGAGCTGGAGCAGGGTGATCACAAACAAGATGGCAGGATGCAACAGGACCTAATAAGCAGACTGAGCCAGTATTTATCCAGAAGGACAGAAATACAAATACCAAGGAAGATAAAAGTGACGAAAGACTGGCTGAAGGTAAGTCAGGATCAATCAAGGGATGATGTATGTCCACCATCTAGATGATCCTTTAAAGGTAAACTAGCTAATTTTTCATGCACCAGCACTATGGTTCCCCCCGCCTTTTTTTGGCTGAACCATGCAACATGTGGGATCTTAGTTCCCCCAACCAGGGATCGAACCCGCGCCCCTTGCATTGGAAGCACAGAGTCTTAACCACTGGACCGCCAGGCAAGTCCCAGAGCTATGGTCCCTTGATCGAGATACTCTTTTTTTTTTTTTTCTTCACGGTACGTGGGCCTCTCACTGCTGTGGCCTCTCCCATTGCGGAGCACAGGCTCCGGACGCGCAGGCTCCGGACGCGCAGGCTCAGCAGCCATGGCTCACGGGCCCAGCCGCTCTGCGGCATGTGGGATCTTCCCGGACTGGGGCACGAACCCGTGTCCCCTGCATCGGCAGGCGGACTCTCAACCACTGCGCCACCAGGGAAGCCCACTTCTCCCACTTTTAACATTCTGACTGTGAAGGGAAAGAGAAAGAATCAAGTGGCCTTGGAGAAGTTGAGCCTCTGACTCTCATCAGTAGTTCCTTTCCCACTATGCCCTTGGTTTCATCATTGACAGACAAGGAAGTGCTTGCTCTCCAAAGGTGGAATGAAAGGCAGAGATCCTGGGCTCTCCCTAGGGCAGTGGTTCTCACCTTGGTTACATATTAGAATCAGATGGGAAACTAAGAAAAAATTCTCAGTAACCAGGCAGCATCCCCGAGCCAATTAAATAAGAATCTTGGGTGTGAGACTCAGATACCAATGTATTTTAAAACTCCCCAAATGAGTCTAATATATAGTCAAGGCTGAGCACCACCACCCTGGAGATTAAGCATCCCTTCTGAAACCTGGTTGTACCTTAGAATCACTTCAGGGACTTTAAAAACTACTATTAAAAAAAAAAGAAAAAAGAAAAACTAAAGACACCCCAGACCAATTAAGATCAGATCTCTGGGGATTGTGAGCCAGGTATCAGTATGTTTTTAAGGTTTCTCAGGTTTTAAGGTTCCTTTGTGTGTATGTGGTAAACCATATACAACATAAAGTTTACCATTTTAACATATATAAGTCAGTGGCATTAAGTACATTCACAATGTTATGCAAGAATCATCACTAGCCATTTCCAGAGCTTTCTCATCATCCCGAACAGAAACTTTGTGTCCATTAAACAATAACTCCTTATTTCCCCTAGCCCCCCAGCTCCACTCTATTCTACTTTCTGTCTCTATGAATTTGCCCATTCTAGGTACCTTATGTAAACGGAATCATACAATATTTGTCCTTCTGTTTCTGGTGTATTTCACTAAGCATATGCTTTCCAGGTTGTAGCATGCATCAGAATTTCCTTCCTTTTTAAGGCTGCATAATATTCCATTGTATGTATATAGCACATTTTGCTTTTCCATTCATCTGTTACTGGACATTTGGGCTGTTTCCACCTTTTGGTTACTGTGAATAATGCCACTACAAATATCGATGTACAGGCATCTGTTTGAGTTGCTGCTTGCAATTCTTTTGGGTATATTCCAGAAGTGGGATTGCTGGATCATATGATAATTCTACGTTTAACTTTTTGAGGAACTGGGCTACCCTCATGTGATTCTTATGTGCAGCCAAGGATGAGGAACACTGGCGAGGCCAGCATCCCTCTTACATCCTAAGAGAGTACAGATTGGTAGTTGGTAAATATTATTGGATTAATTTCTTCATAAATTGCATCCCAGCCCAATGCAGTTGTTAGGGTCACAAAGTCAAAAGACTGTTGGGTGGATTAATGTAGTTAGCACCCTTTTGAAAACCCCAACAAAGTGACTCACAGCCATGAGAAATATCACGTCAACTGCAGTTCCTGCCTTCAGTTGAAATGTGTCCCCAGTGATTTGCTAGTGCTGATCATTTAAGTATCAGAGTTTCTGATTTGCTTTGTAGATAATAAATGATTGGCATTTTAGATAGTAAATTAGACCTGATTCAAGACTTTTCCTATCGTAATGTTGTATCTATCATGATACCTGGTATGATTCCTCAGATACGTTTTCTTGAATAGGAAGGAGAAAGTGGCAATGTATACAGGAGTGTGCTGTACACGGGAATGTCTTCCATCTCATAAAGCGCTGCTAAACTAGCCCCTGACAGCCTCAAGGGAATTCCCTTGTATGTGAGGAGTTTTGTTTTTTTTCTCCTTCTGCTCCACATGGTACTTTCTCCTCCACGTTTTCAGCCTTCCCTCTTGCTGCCAACAGAGTACTCACCACTCCCTTTCTTTGCCATAAGCAGAGATTGGATTTAGTCAACCCTGTACTCTAAGCACTGTGAGAAAGAATTAACAAAGATGTAGAACGTAATGGGTGTCCTACCTAGCTCATCTATCTGGGTTATCTATGCCTTTCTTTGCCTTTGACTAAGGTGTCTTGCAACTCCGAGAGATAGAAGTTGTAGAAAACTGATACTAATGCAAATAATTCTTGATTATAAATAGATAAATTCTGTCGGGGGAGGCTCAATGGATTTCCTTCCTCCACTGTGGAAGAAGTTGGTTTGCATCTATTAAGCTAATTCATCTCAGCTCCCTGCTGGGCTTACATATTTATCTCGCCTTTGGATTCTCCTTTGAAGTGGTCACACCTTTCTGGTTCCCTCATTCACTAACGTGTTAAATAAAATCTTTGACTTGTATTCACTGTACATTCATTGAGAGTCATGATTTTAACTTTCTTTTTGAAAAACCATCTTATCCAAAATCTGAAACACCAAAAACACCAAGTGTTGGCCAGGTTGTGGGCAACAGGAACTCTCATTCATTGCTGGTGGGAATGCAGAAAGACACAGACACTGTGGGAAACAGTTTGGGGTTCTTACAAAACTAAACATACTCTTACCCTATGATCTAGCAATCACCCTCCTTGGTATTTACTCAGAGGAGCTGAAAACGTATGTCCACACAAAACCTACACACAGATCTTTACAGCAGCTTTATTCACAGTTGCCAAAACTTAGACACAACCCAGATGTCCTTCAGTAGGTGAATGGATAAACAAACTGTGGTACATCCAGATAATAGAATAGTATTTAGCACTAAAAAGAAATGAGCTATCAAGCTATGAAAAGACATGGAGGAATCTTAGATGCATATTATTAAGTGAAAGAAGCCAATCTGAAAAGGCTGTATGATTCCACTTATATCACTTTCTGAAAAGGGCCAAAATATGGAGACGGTAAAAAGACCAGTGATTGAAAAGGGTTGGGAGGGAGGAGAGGTGACTAGGCAGAGCACAGAGGATTTTTAGGACAGTGAAAATACTCTGTATGATACCTTAATGGTGGATACATATCATTATACATTTGTCTAAACCCACAGCATGTACACCACCAGGAGGAACCCTAATGTAAATTATGGACTTAAGGTGATTATTATGTATCCGTGTAGGTGCATCAGTTGTAACAAATGTACCACTCTGGTGGTGGATATTGATAATGGGGGAAGCTGTAAGTAGGTGAGAGCAGAGGGTACATGAGATATCTCTGTACCTTCCCCTCAATTTTGCTGTGAACCTAAAACCACTCTAGAAAAAATACAGGCTTAATAAAAACAAAACTAAATGAAAATCATCCCTTAACAGTATTTGGCACAGAGCCTGGCACAAGGTAGGAATCCAATTAATATTTGTGAATGAATGAGTGAATGTAGACAAGTAAATGTAATCTCTGCCATGGATGATTCATCATGAAGGAAGGGTATGGAATGTTAATGCAATGCTTAGCTGTTATTCCAAAGTTGAAATTGAAATGGGAAAATCCCCCCAATCCTTTGAGAGATGGTGGCAGCAAGGGAAGTGGAGAACCTTGGGTCAGAAAGTGGCTTGCGTGGACTCAACACAGAGGCTGAGCCAGAGGTGGCAAAGGGTGCTGGGCATGCAATAAGGTGGGAGACAAGCAATGTCATTTAAGTCACAAGACTCCTGTTTCCTTTCCCTCAGTTGTATACAGATCCCAGGACCTCTGGGTGTTCTCCTGCACTGGGCCTTTGAAAATCTGTCCAGATAGAAAATAATGGCCTTCTGGCATCTTTGGTTAGAGTACCAACTCTAGTCAAAACGCGTAAAGGAGAAAAAAGCTATGGGTCAGTTTCCAGATGTGTGAGTGTTTTAAAGATGACATCAATGGATTTCTATAGAATGAAACCACAGGCTTCCTGCAAATTGTCTGGATTCACAAAGCCCTATGTCACTTTCAACTAAGGAGGAAGAACTCCCAAGTATATTATCCGTAGACATGCATGAACTTTCCAGGGGCATTTAAAAGTCAGATCTCCACTCTGTTTTTCTCCTATCTTTATAGAAATGTAATGGTTGATATAGAAAAGGTACATGACTTACTGTTTATTTATTTTTTAAATATTTTAATTTTACTGGAGCACAGTTGATTTACAATGTTGAATTACTGTTTATTATGTTTTTCCAAAATTAACCTGGCAACTTTGAGAGTCCTAATAAACTCTGCATCTACTTCTCCCAGACACTTTCTATGTGTACATATAGAAATTATCTCTCATTTAATTCTCATAACAATCATTTGAAACAGGTACTATCATCTTCTACTCTTTACAGATGTGGAAACTGACGGTGAGACGTTAACTTGCCTAAAGTCACACCATTAATGACTGGCAGCATCAAATTCAGGCCTAACTCTAATGGTCACATTCTTTCTACTGTACCATGAGGCCCCATAAGAGAACCACAGGAGGGCTTCCCTGGTGGCGCAGTGGTTGAGAGTCCACCTGACGATGCAGGGGACACGGGTTCATGCCCCGATCCGGGGAGATCCCACATGCCGCGGAGCGGCTGGGACTGTGAGCCATGGCCGCTGAGCCTGCGCGTCCGAAGCCTGTGCAGAGGCCGCAACAGTGAGAGGCCCGCGTATCGCAAAAAAAAAAAAAAAAAAGGAAAACCACAGGAGTGAAATTACATTAAAAAATATTAACATTTGATTGGGAGGAGAAAAAGATCAGTCATAAAACATAATGTTAGTCCAAGGTAGAGGCTGGAGGGTGACGGGTGAGGTGAATGCATGATATCAAATTGCTAGGTGAAAAACAGGGCCCTGACTCTAGTGAAATGAAGGAGGCACTTGTCTTGAAGCAGAGAGGAGAAGCAGGGGAGGGTGGGAGGGTTCTGACACCATCAGTACCCAGCTGAGCTGTACTGGCTAAGATGCACCTGGTCAAACTGGGAAGGATACTCAGGGGGTAATCAATGAGCAGGTGCACAAGCAAAAACCTGCGTATAGTATACTTAGAAAAAAGTCCCTTGAATCTCAATTTTAACAGACTAGAAGACTAGAAGAATAAGGACCAGACCAATAAAGACCAGAAGACTTGATTTCCATACTTGGTACCTGAAGGTAACAGACTAATATTTGTTCACTGACTGAGGACAAAAGCGAAAGGCACTAGAAGTAATTGGAAAAGGTTTACCAAGGTCAAACCGAGTATGAAACAAGCGTTTGCACTTGTAAGAATAATGCTAAGTTGGCATTTATTATCTACTACTTGCTAAGCAGAGCTAAGTGATTTACATACATCAACTCCTTTAATTCTGGCAACAACTCTATATATACTATATTTTCAGTCCCATTTTAATAGATGAGGCAGAGAATTAAGTAACTTATTCAAAGTCATAAAACTAGAACCCAGCAGATCTTCCTGGATCCAAAGTTTGTGCACTTAGCCATTATACCGCATTCTGAACTCTGAACTTATACTGGATTAAAAAAAAATCACTGGATAGTGATTAACTGTGCTAGAATGTGGTGGAAGCTGTGTGGAGCTACCACCCTGAAAAAAGGTAGTGAGAATTTGGGTGTCCAAATTATTGCTACAGAAAATCCTGCTGCCCCGTGTGATGAAAAAGTTAATGCCACCAGAAAGGGGACCAGGAAGCCTTCTGTCTGGGGGCTACCTGGCTAGTCACACTTTATAAGTTACTTGCTCGCTTTTGTCCCAAACTACCCCTCTAGTTTTCAATGGGGCAATGGCCTCGAATATCGCTAAGAGTGGGAGAGTGAGCTCAGGTGCGTCTGCATTGTTATTTCATCTATTCTGCATCCTTCCAGGGAAGGGCATCCTCTATAAAGCTGTCTGCTGTGATTTATGAAGATTCTGGATGGCAGTCTGACTCGGAGGAAACCAGGTGATTCCTGCTAAAAACAATCATTTCCAAGATCTAATTAGGTTTAAATACACCATAGCCTCGTTTTGTTGTTGTTGTTGAAGTCTAGGCACAGATTTCAGGCAATTTCCACTGAGTATCTGGATCTCTAGCACCACTTCCCTTAGCAATGCCATACACATCTAATCCTAAAATGAGGAAGCCTCCGCTGAGGCTGCCCAACGCGGGTGCTGGTGGCGTCGCCGGGCACACGCAAGTCACTGAGTCAGCAGAGCGCGCCTCTGGAGGAGCGGACCCGCCGGCGATGGAAAGCCACGTGCTCCCCTCCTTGGCGTGAGGCAATCCTCCTCCCACAGCCTCGGGAAGCCCCGACGCCACAGGCTTCCTCGCCATAGTGGTGCCGCCCGAGCGTAGTTCCTCCACCGCTTCCTCCTCCAGCTGCCACCACTCGACCCTTCCTGCTCAGCAACGACTCCACCTCCCACCCGGGTTTGAAGCGCGCGCCTCGCCGTGGCTCAGAAGAGGCGGCGCGGAGGGCGGGGGGAGGTGCGCGGCCGCGCGCACGCGCGTAGTGGGCAGCCCCACCCCCGCCCGAGGCCCCGCCCCCGGAGCCGCTAGCGCGGCCAGCCGGCCCGACTCACCCAGGCAAACCTGGCTCTGCGGGGCGGGAAGCGGCGCTTCCTCCTTAGAGCTCGGTGCAGCGCCGTCCAATTAGTCCTTCCGCCCCTGCCTCCGCGGCGCCGCGGCGAGCGAGGGGGCGAGCGGAAAGTGCGCGATGCGGCCGGCGGGAGCAGCGGCTGTCGCGGGGTCGCCGGCGCGGGACATGTCTCTGTGCGGGGAGCTGCTGCAGGCCCCGCCGCCCCTGGCCTCACAGCCGCCGGCGGCCGCGCCCTCGGGGCCGCCGCTCCCCGCAGCAGCCGGCGTGACCCTCAACCGCCTTCCGGAGCCGCTGCTGCGGAGGCTTGGCCGAAGCTTGGACCAAGCGCCCGAGGGCCGGGGATGGAGGAGGCTGGCCGAGGTGGCGGGGAGTCGGGGGCGCCTCCGGCTCAGGTGCGGCACCGGGGCCCGGAGTGGGGTGGGGTGTAAGGGCGGGGCGGGGCGGGGTCACGTGGGGGCGAACTTGGGCGGGGGGCGCGCGGGGAGAGTGAAGTGGGCACGGGAGAGGGAGGGCGGACGCGGCGATGGGTGAGGTTGGAAAACATCGGGGCCACTTGAGATGGTGCAGGGGCCGCTGGGGGTAAGGAGCGCGGAGGGAAGGAGGTGGGAGAACTTCAGTAACCTTCCAGAGAGCCTGAACCCAGGAAAGTCCTGGGAATGCAGAGATTCGAGGTTGGACACCGGCAGTCCACACCCTTTTCCTACCCTCCTCCCCTTTAGCTGAAAGAGAGAAATCGAGGTTGACCAAGGAGAATATAAAGAAAGCTATCTGGAGACCATTACGTTAGGGCGGTAATTCCAAAAGATTAAAAAGTACACAGACCTAGAAGACCTCAAGGAGGTTAGGAAGGGGACGTGCAGATAGAGAGATAATGAAGGTGAAGGGTTTGAGGTGCAGGAATTCATGAAGGTTTTAATGTAGATGTAGAGAGAGAAGGATAGTGGGAAAGAAAGAAACTAAACTCACCGTCTTCCTCCATCAAACCAACTTGCCAGGTTTTCTTCCTGATTTCACCATGAACATTAAACCATTTACCTATTACCAGGCTTGGAACTGGGCTTAAAACTCTCAGGACTCCTTTACACTCTTAAGAATTATTGAGGACCCCAGAGAGTTTGGGGGTTTTATTTATTTATTTATTTGGGGCTATGTTGGGGTCTATGTTGCTGCACGCGGGCTTTCTCTAGTTGCGGCGAGCAGGGGCTACTCTTCGTTGTGGTGCGTGAGCTTCTCATTGCGGAGCACGGGCTCTAGGCACGCAGGCTTCAGTAGTTGTGGCGTGAGGGCTTCAGTAGTTGTGGCTCACGGGCTCTAGAGCGCAGACTCAGTAGTTGTGGCGCACGGGCTTAGTTGTTCCACAGCATGTGGGATCTTCCTGGACCAGGGCTCGAACCCGTGTCCCCTGCATAGGCAGGCAGATTCTTAACCACTGCGCCGCCACGAAACCCCACCCCGCCCGGGAGTTTTTAGTGTGGGTTCTATATGTTACATACATACAACATATACTGGTATTTACCATATTAGAAATTAAAATTTAGAATTTTTTAATATTTAAAGAGAATCATTCATTACATGTTAACAGAAATGACGTGTTTTTGTGGAAAAACAAACTTTTCCACAACAAAAAATTTAGTTAGAAAAGTGGCAGTGTTTTGCATTTTGAAAATCTCTTTAATGTCTTGGCTTAATCCCAGAGAACCGGCATCTTTTATGTCCTTCTGCACTCAGTCTGTTGCACTGTCACAGGTCAGGTAACACTGGATATGCCAATGTCCATTCTTGAGAGAATGAATGAAAAAAATAAATAACATCTTAGTATTATTATGAAAAGTCATTTTGACCTTGGGGATCCTGTGAAAAGGGTCTCAGGAACTGCAGTAGGGCTTCCCAGACCACACTTAGAACCACTGCTCTAGATCATTGTTATGATTTGCGTCTGCCTTTGAACCCCTTAGCAGTTTTTTTAACTTCTCATATAACCAAACTTTGTCTTGTACTATAATTATATGTAGATGTCTTTATAAACTCCTCGAGAACAGGAAGACTTAAGATCCTATATGTTATGCATAGAACCTATCTTAGACACTCTGTAAATAATTTTGAATTGAGAGGGGAACCATTCATTCAAAATTAAGTTTTTTGAGTGCCCGATTTTTGCAAATGTTTCAGAAGATAAAAAGATGTCACATATTTAGCTCCTACTGTTAAGGGCTTATGCAGTAATAGACTGTTATTCTGAGACAATCACAAATAATATGTTAGATGCTATGTTGGGTGTAAATAATAATAACAGTGGGTTTTTATCATTTATTAAACACTTAATATATATACCAGACAATGTATTAAGTATTTAACTCTCACCACAACCTTGAGTTTCAAAGGTTTGAAGGTTAAACCAGAATAATGATGATTTGGGATTATTTGGCTGTTTGGTGGAGTAATGATGTGAAGATGGAATCAAGAAGTGGTAAATTTGCAAAGTTGAGCAGATGGCATACTTTTTTCTTTCTTTCTTTCTTTTTCTTTTTAATGTTTTGCTACTCTGCACGGCATGTGGGATCTTAGTTCCCCAACCAGGGATCGAACCCATGTCCCCTGCATTGGAAGCACAGAGTCTTAACCACTGGACTGCCAGGGAGGTCCCTTTTTTTTTTTTTTTTTTTTTTTTCTGTTCTAGGAAGAATACATTGTGCTTTTGGCTGTGCAAAGAAAATCCAAGATACATACTATTATTCTAGGTCCATAGATTTCTGAATTTCTAGACTTACAATAACATAAACAGTTGTCTTCTTTGTGGGCAGAGGGCGGGGTCAGATTACCAGATCTGTGATTGGTTAATTTGTGAAATTAACTACTACTCTAGTTAGGGAAGGCTCTGGCCTTTCCTGAAGAAGTTTCTCTTGAAGTGAGCACTCCTATTTGGCCACGAAGGAGGGAGAATTTCAGTAAGGCCCTGCCACTGAAGAGGCATGGCTGATGGAATCTAAAAGTAGTGGATACCTGACATCAGCTGTTCAGTTTTCCTCCCTAAGCCTTCAGTTAAGTTTTGTTAAAGGCTATAGAATGGTATTAGCTTTGTTTGAGGACCTAATGGAAAAGTTTGAGACCACTTCTCTGGTGAAGGTAGTATGGAGAGAGGGCAGTTGCCCAGCAAGAGGAGACAAGCAACAAAGGGCATGAAGTTGTGGAAGCTGGGGATTTCAGGGTGGGAAGTTTACTGGAGACAGATGAGTTTGGCCAGCCTTCCAGGATGGTGAAAGTTAGCTCAGAGTAGGTTAGTTGTGCTGGGGAAGGTGGAGGCCACCCTGAAGGTTGGAGAACTGGAGAACATTAAGCTCACATACCTGTTGAGATCAGAAGAATTAAACTGACCTAACAAAAGGTTAGCCCTGGGAACTTGGAGGCTGGGGAGTGACAACTGAGGGAGCAAGGTAACCTGGCGGTGCTTTTTCTATTTAAGACTAAAACAGTGATTTTCATACCGATGGCAAAAGAGCATCTACAATAGTAAAAGGTCCGAAAGGCATTTTTCTCTAGTGTCAATCAAACGCAGGAATTATAGTGAATCTAGTCCAAATGGATGACAGTTCCCACGAGGAAGTGCATTGCTTTCTGCAGTCACTGGATTCACAGCCCTAAAATCCCAGAAGGTTGCCTATTCTGTTTCTTTTCACTTTTTTTCCTCACTCTATACAACTTTCCTCAGACTAGGTAAGAATTTAATAAATAAGCCACAGGAGTTCCTTCTGAACTGTCCCATCAGGGATAAGGAGTGTTTCCAGGTGGTTATTGGTGATTCAGGATAAATCCTTGCATATAGTTTAGCTTCCCAAAACATGAACATGTGGGAGTGCCCTAAACAAACTCAGCCTAGTTCCATTCCAAACTGCCTGAATATTGAACGCCCTTTGCTGTCAGTGTAGATAAGCACAGGTTCTGAGTGTCTTGCCCAAGTAGTGTGAATTCTGCGGAGGCATTCGAAGGAACATTCGAGCCCCAAAGATGGCAGAGCTTTCAGGAGGCTCTAATAGTGTGTAAATTCCATGAAGGAGGGAGCTGAGAGATGGGGCTGTGGGACCAGGGAAAACAGTCAGCCGCTGCATACTTGCTGTGTAGGAGGTGCTCTTTTAGCTACGGAATCCTGCCCTCGAGCACTTTATGATAGGAAGGTTTCCCCCTGTCCCTATCTCTTCAGTCTCTACCTCTTCATCTTTGGATTTTGGAATGCCTTAGGGTTTAGGCGTTGTATCTCTTTGTCTAGACTTCTTCACCTAATCCCCACCTTGGTGTTATCCTTAAGTCCTCCTAGCTTTACACATATTTAGGTTGATTACTCTCAGTTCATACCTTCAGCCCGTGGTGTCTTTGCTTTGAATTCCTGGATTCATTCGTGTAGATCTCCTCTTGAATGACTAACGGACATCTTAAATGCAACACGTCCAAAACGTCTTCCGCCGTAACCTCTTTCTCTCAGTCTTCTGCATCTCAGTGAAGGGTGGCTACATCCGTCCAGGTGCTGAGGCCAGAAACTTCAGAGTCATTCCTGACTCCGCTTTTATATACCGCATCCACTGCATCGGCAAATCCCTTCTGCCGTACCTCCAGTATGTGTCTAGAATCCTACGTCCACTGCGACCACCCTGGTCCAGGCCACCATTATCTCTCACCTGCATTGTTCCAGTGGCCGCCTAACTTCTCCGCCTTCTGCTTTGCTCCCATCCCAGTCTATTCTCAATATAGCAGTAAGAATCGTTCTTTTAAAACATTAAATCGGGTCTTATCCTCCCTCTGTTCAAAACCCTCCCATTGTTTCTCCATCTCAGAGTAAAAACACCAGTTAGCTACCAGTGAGCTCTTGGACCTGATATCCTGTTAGTGTCTCCCTCCCTCTCTCAGCTCTAGTCACACATGCTTTCTTGCCCTTCCTTGAAGACAGTAGGGCCTTTGGACTTGCTGTTTTCCACGGATGAACCACAAGACTGGCTCCTTTACCTCTTCAGGTGTTTGCTTAAAAGTCACCTTCTCACAGAGAATGACAAATATCATATGATATTGCTTATATGTAGGATCTAAAAGAATGATACAAAGGAAGTTATTTACAAAACAGAAATAGACTCACAGATGTAGAAAACAGACTTATGGTTACCAAAGGGGAAAGGAGGGAGTGATAAATTAGGAGTTTGGGATTAAAATATACACACTACTGTATATAAAATAGGTAACCGGGGCTTCCCTGGTGGCGCAGTGGTTGAGAGTCCGCCTGCCAATGCAGGGGACACGGGTTCGTGCCCCGGTCCGGGAAGATCCCACATGCCGCGGAGCGGCTAGGCCCGTGAGCCATGGCCGCTGAGCCTGTGCGTCCAGAGCCTGTGCTCCACAACGGGAGAGGCCACAGCAGTGAGAGGCCCACGTACCGCAAAAAAAAAAAAAAAAAAAAGATAACCAACAAGGACCTACTACACACTACTGTATATAAAATAGGTAACCAACAAGGACCTACTATATAGCAGAGGGAACTACACTCAATATCTTGTAATAACCTATAATGGAGGAGAATGTAAAAAAGGAATATATTTGTATATTTATGTATAATTGAATCACTTTGCTATACATTTGAAACTAGCACAGCATTGTAAATCAACTATATTTCAATAAAAATTTTAAAAATAAACAACATTGATTACATTTTTTTTAAAAAGTCACCTTCTCAGTGAGTTCTTCTCTGATCACACTATTTAAAATCACCCCCTACATCTGCTCCAGCCTTACCTATCCCCGTGCTTTGCTTTGTTTTTCTCCAAAGCACTTAGGACAGTTGGATGGATGGATGCACAGATCTCTGTGTGTGTATACATATCTGTCCCTCTCCTGTAGAAAAATTTAGGAGGATGGGCGATTTTGTTTGCAGCTAGAAAAATACCTAGAAAAAATGGTTGTCCTATTTTAGGTGATTAATAAGTAGTTGTTGAATTAATGAATAAGGATTCTGAAGTGTAAATGTACCAAGAGAAACAAAAGAATCTAAAAGCAGTGCCATGGTTTGTACCCTAGAAGGTGTATAATACCAATATGTTCTATTTGATTATACATTTTTAAAAGTAAAGATAAATATAGGGTTTTTTAAGCAAAGTCTATTTGTTTCCGTAAGAAAGTAGTCTTTTTAATTAAATCAGAAATTTCAAATTAGAGCTGGTAGAAACCACTTCAAAGCACAGCCTGACAGGAATGTAACTAAAAAAGGAAAGAAAGAAATTTGGGTATGTATAAACATCATCTTAGCCGAAAGCCGGTGCCCATGTGGAAAATCAGTAAGAGGAAAGAAGAGAGAGCACCTTGTTTTTCTCCAGTGCCTCTTGTATTGGAAGAGAAGTTGTTGTCTATTTCAATTTGATCTTTCTTCATTTGGTGGGGGGAAGGTAAAATTGTTTTTAGTTTTCTCCATATTAATATAAAGATTAAAGCACCATTTGGTTGCATTTGACAAGATGGCATCTTAATTTCATGTATCAGGTCTTGATAACCTTTCTGAATCATAAAAAATTAGCATACAGCATCCTTGTTTTTATAAATTTCATATTATAATTATTTGAAAAATGGGTAATCCTTATATTATGTCTAATACCTCCTTGGACATTCCAGGGACTAGTAAAAGAAAATTTTACAAAATATTGTAGCAGCACCTTCAGCTTTTGTTTTTGCTACCATAGCAATCACCATTATTTCATAAAAGAAAGGACACTTTAACACTTTTAAAAATAGGAAAGATAATCTTAGAGTAAAAGACAGTCTTATTGTCCTTACCTTTATCTATTTGCCATGGACTGCAGATTGTGCTGCCAGAGTGTACAGCCCAGAATTGGGAATGGTTGATCTGTAATATGATTATTGACATTTAACAAGTATAGAGTATTGAATATACAAATTTAGCTAGAATACCTAGTGACTGGAGGCTTTGGAGGACACTATCTGGTTACCAAAACAGTAATTACTGAAAAACAATTATTTTTTTAAATTTATTTAATTTATTTATTTTTGGCTGCATTGGGTCTTCGGTGTGGTGCGCGGGGGCTACTCTTCATTGCGGGGTGTGGGCTTCTCATTGTGGTGGCTTCTCGTTGCGGAGCATGGGCTCTAGGCGTGCGGGCTTCAGTAGTTGTGGCACATGGGCTCAGTAGTTGTGGCTCGCAGGCTCAGTAGTTGCGGCGCACAGGCTTAGTTGCTCTGCGGCATGTGGGATCTTCCTGGACCAGGGCTCAAACCCATGTCCCCTGCACTGGCAGGCAGATCCTTAACCACTGCACCACCAGGGAAGTCTCTCAAAAACAGTTTTTGTTTGTTTGTTTGTTTGTTTGTTTTAGTCATAGATAGGTAAGCTTTATTCCAATGTCTACATAAAAATGAGTTGATGTCGAACAGGAAACGGTTTTTCCAAAGGGTTAAAATCTATCACACAACAGAACTTGGTCCTTTTCCCTTTAGTTTGTCTCTCAGTTCCGTTGGCCGACACATCATTATTAGTGTCCGCCCTCACTAATCATTTCACCACACACAATATCTAAAAGTCTTCGGGTGGCACTTCCCATTTCTCTGGAAATCTCTTAAACTGCTTTCAGTTACAAGAGATGGGCAAGGTTTTTATCTGCTCACGTTCTACTCCACCAGAGACAAAAACACATCCCTGAATTCTCTTGTTTACATTGTGGCTGTTGGCAAAGCATCCAAATGAAGAACTTAATGCTAACACACAAAGGACACAGTATAATCTGTGTATAATAGGGACTTCGCTTCAACTTTTTCTCATTAAAGAATTATTTTTATTATCTCTCCACAAGGGAGTTATAAAAAATACCTCTAAAAACATTGAAAAGGCTCTTAAAAATCCTGGAATGAAAAATTCTGAAGTATAAATTATGATACATTGTCTATGACTTGCAAATAAGAATGAAATAAATTCTACATGCTAGAATTTCTGAATGATTTTGATAGGAATTTACCAGCAGGAGCCAGAACATCAATCCTCAACGATTTCCTGTTTTCATCCCAATTGAGTTTTTGAAAAGCTATATAATCTGTTGACAGGCACAGTCCACACAGGAACTTGCTGCTGCCACTAACGATTGAAATCAATCTGAAGGACAGAGATTTGTATGCTGGACGCGCCAGCCTCTTCCATGCAACTGGTTGAAGTGGTCTTCTCTTATTTTTTCCCTTAGGTTTTAAACAAAAGTAAATATACATATGGTAAAAAATTTAAATGGTACAGAAAGATCTAAAATAATCAGTAAATACCCTTTTCTCTCATAACCTAGAAAATCTGGTGTCTTCCAAATCATCAGGCGTATGAATAATTTGCAAAGTGAAGTCAAACTTGGAGTCTCTTCATCAGAAAATTATTCTCAGGACTTTTGGAATGTGTTGATTCTGTCATGTATTACCTCTGTTACAGAGGAAAGCCATGCAGTCGTCTTCTTCTTAAAAAAAAACCTAATTACAAAAGCAACGCACACGCTCTGCTCAGAGACAGCAAGTCCAGGCAGCACCTTCTACTCCGTGGATCTGGCCCCAGTTACGGGCAGAGTCCCTGGTATCAGCCAGAGTCACGGGCGGCAGGAGCTCAGCCGAGCCCTTTCTGGATGCCTGGGATCCTCCTGGCCAGCGGCACATCCTGCGAGAAGAGTGACACGGCCGGCATGTAAGGAGAGGAGATAGGCATCCTCAAAGACATGAACTAGAAACGCTTCTGCTGCCTCTTGGAGGGCCAGCAGGGCCTGGGCTTGCCAACTGAAGTCCACACCACGAGTGAATTTAACACATATTTCTCTTGCCAGGCGGCAGAAGGGGTTCTTCCTTCGCAACAGGTGTGTGCTCTTCTGAAGAGTTCGGATCTCCTTCAGTACCCGATGCCTCCGGCGAGCAAGTTGACGGGAGGAAGTGCCTAAGGATGGGCCTGGCCGGGGGGCGGCGGGAGCCGGGCTTGCGGCGCGCCTCCTTGGGGCTTCGGGCCTGCGGATCCGGCCGCGCGGGCCCATGGTTGGCGCTCGGGGTTGCGGACCGCGGCTCCTTCTCGGCCTTCCGGGTCCAGAGGCAGAGGCTGGCGTCCAGGGTCAAGAACAGTTTTTAAGGAAAAGCTACAACAGTTTTAGAAATAAGCGAAATTAGCCTTAGTCTCCTTTTAATATTCCCATATTTTTATTGCATAATAAGGGCTAGTTTTTATTGAGTGCTTATTATTTCCCGCACACTGTGCTAAGTACTTTTTACGTGGATCGTCTAATTTAATTCTCACAATCCTGTGAGATAGAATATTAGTATTGAAGTTATTTTGGTTGGATCCATTTTCTTCTTCATGAAATAACCAACTTTATTACAGAATTATAAATCTTGGGTGACCATTATATAAATGCTGTGGCAGCCTTTTACTAAAACTGATCAAAATGAATGTGGACTAAGAACATTTTAAGTCATATGAAAGCTTGCTAACTAATCTTGGCTCTGCCACAGCTGTGGTACCATTATGTTTGACCCCTTCCATCCAGGCTTCCAGGCATTTCAGTTATGAATAATTCATATGGGCAAGGTGAAATTTTAGGTATTGAGGGATTTTTAAAAGATATATATATATATGATAGGGTGTCTGCTTGCAAGGAGTACTGTTATCTAGTTGGGTAAAGAAGACATGCTTGTGAAAGAAAAGCTCATGATTTTAAGACAAAATTGTGTCGAAACATATAGAACAGGAGTCTGCAAACAACAGCCTATGGGCCATATTGAGGCCACTGCCTGTTTTCGTATAGCTAAGGATGTTTTTTATATTTTAAAAATTGTAAAACAAAACAAAAATCAAGAAAAGAATATGCAGCAGAGACTCTGTGGCCCGTATGAAGCCTAAAACATTTACTCTCTGGCACTTTACAGGAAAAGTTTGCCAACTTCTGCTATCCAAGGTGAGCACCATTAGGAGACCGTGTCTAAAGGGACAGCAGCATTCGTAACGTAAACCATTTTCCCCACCACGCAGCAACTTGCTGTGTATCCTCTACAACACCCATGATGGGGCCAAACATATAGCAGGCAGATCATAGTGAAGAAAATGTGTTGACTTGAATTAAATTTGTTGTTTGCAGTTGTCTAGACTTGGAGCAGTGTTGTCTTAAGGTCCTGGAGCCTGAAGGCAGCCCGAGCCTGTGTTTACTGAAGCTGCTGGGTGAGAAAGGCTGTACGGTCGTGGAGCTGAGCGACTTCCTGCAGACTATGGAGCACACTGAGGTCCTTCAGCTCCTCAGCCCCCCAGGTACGTGCTTCCCGGGGGCACGTTTTCCAGGGTTCATGGAGACAGACTCAGAGGAAAATATCTCATTTGACCAAATGAATTGTGTTAAATATTTTTGAAACATGTAAATATATGGAGCCTCATTTTCCCCCCCAGGTTGAGACTAAAGAACACATAAAAAGCAAATACAGTGCATAAACATTTGTTGGATTGTTTTTCCAAAAAAACAGCTATAGAAGACATTTCGGGGACAATTGGAATAACTTGAGTATAACCTGCAGATTAGACATTAGGGAATTACCATGTGACGATGGTGCTGTACTTCTATAGAAGAATGTCTTTATTCCAAGGAGGTGCATGTGAAAGTGTTGAGGGGAAAGGTTTCTATAACTTATGTTAAAATAGTGCAGCCAAGAAAGTAAATACACACATTTATTTATATGTCTGTATGTGAATGAGAGAAAGTGTAACAAATGTTTATTGTTGAAGTTTTTTGCCAACATGGTGCTTTTGAAATGTTGAGTAACTCAACCACATGATTTTTTTTTTCCTGAGCATACCAACATTGAGTGAGGTTGCTCACTTCCAAGGTCAGATTTTTTTTTAAAATTTTTATTTATTTATTTATGGCTGCGTTGGGTCTTCGTTTCTGTGCGAGGGCTAGTTGCGGCAAGTGGGGGCCACTCCTCATTGCGGTGCGCGGGCCTCTCACTATCACGGCCTCTCTTGTTGCAGAGCACAGGCTCCAGATGCGCAGGCTCAGTAATTGTGGCTCCCAGGGCCAGCCGCCCCGCAGCATGTGGGATCCTCCCAGACCAGGGCTCGAACCCGTGTTCCCTGCATTGGCAGGCAGATTCTCAACCACTGCACCACCAGGGAAGCCCCCCCCAAGGTCAGATTTGAGGAATAGGAAACAGCCCCTCCTTTCCATAGCTGTGGATGGAGTTGGTCAGTTACCATGACGTCAGCAGGAGGGACCATGTCATCCAAGTCACGTGATGGCAGCGGTGCTGCAGACCTTCTTTCTTGGGGGCTTGGGGCATTAGAGACACGTGTTGTAGTGGTGTACGGACAAGTACACGTAGCAGAAACCCCAACTCAAGTTGGTGTAATAAAGGGAGCATGCTGGTTCCAACAGAAAAGTCTTGAAGCAGGTTGGGCTTCAAGGAAGGCAGGGGGGCTTCCCTGGTGGCGCAGTGGTTGGGAGTCCGCCTGCCGATGCGGGGGACATGGGTTCGTGCCCCGGTCCGGGAGGATCCCACGTGCCGCGGAGCGGCTGGACCCGTGAGCCATGGCCGCTGAGCCTGCGCGTCCGGAGCCTGTGCTCCTCAACGGGAGAGGCCGCAGCGGTGAGAGGCCTGCGTACCGCAAAAAAAAAAAAAAAAAAAAAAAAGGAAGGCAGGGGGCAGCCCTATTTCCAAGGAGTTGGATTTTGTCTTTGCTCTTCCTTTCTTGTCATTGGCTTCCTCCCAAGGCTGACTTTCTACCTAGTCATAGGATGTCTACTAGCTGTTCCTTGCATTAATCTTTGTCCCAGCAAAAATTGTAGGATTCCCTAATAAACTAACTAATTTTGGCCACGTGCCTATCCCTGTTCCTGTCACCAGCCAGGGAGTTGGAATGTGCCAGTTCCCCTGGCTTGGAGCCAGGAGTGGAGTGGGTTCAGTTAGCTTTCCAGAAACCTCATGGATCGCCAAACAAAATTGGATGCTGGGCGTGTGGCGGGGAGCAACTGAAAAGTCTGCTACAAATGGAAGGGACCCTGGATTGTGAGCCAGGAAACCTGGACTCTCAGGTTATCCCTGGCTTTACCAGGCCTAGTGCAGATGATGAAATAGGTCCTCTATAAACGCCTCTCTTGTGTTACCCACTGTATCTGATGCTTGGCAAATGTTTCTCAGTGCCTCTTCATACAAGAGGCCTGGGGTAATGCAGATCCCATCTAGATGCAATTGCTTTCTGTCACCAAACAGTACATTATTTCTTCAGGTGACATTTATTAATTTTTGTGTCCCCAGTGTCTCAAAAGTACCCAGGAGTTGTGGCAGTTGAAATCTGCCAGTCTAGGGCACTCAGCCACTAAGTCCTCAGACTTTATAGACTTACCGGGGCCTCTGAAAACTTAAGGAACCTCTTTGGGAATTAACTATAACTTTAATATCTCATTATGTTTTTCAATAATTGCACTTAATTACTCCACCGTTGTTGCCAAGTCTGTACAGTGAGAGTCAGTGTTCTCTACCTCTCAGGCTCGGAGGAGCTGCTGACATGATGCTGTGTTGAGTTGCATCTAGGTGACCATGGAGGCTGCACACACATCTCATGACCTGTGGTGTGATCACTGGCCTGAGATCAAAGGTTTCCATGTTTTCAAAGTTTCCCATGTATGAAACTGAGCTTGACTGAAATTGAGTCACGTGTTATTTGTGTGTAATGATGTGCCTGAAATTTTTAGCAGTATTTTCTATTTTGATGTGATAGGCCAGCAGCGAATACAGTGCCATCCTAATAAACATCAGTCATCTTCTTTGGAAAATCTGTTTCTGCTCTTTGTGTTTCTCTACAAATAGTAGGATCAGCGCTTTACCATCAGTGTTCCCCTGTGCAGATCATTCTGATATCTTTTTCATTTATCCCCTGGGACTCTTTCATATTTGAGGGGAGAATAGGAAAAAGACAGCAGTTTCTACATGACCACTTATGCACTATTTCTGTCAAGTTTTATGTCATATTAGCCATATAGTATTCATTAACTATATAATATTCATTAGAAATCAGTTGTTACTTGAATGTTAATTATTGATTTAAGAGGAAATATTTGGGGATCTAATAAAACTCAGTAATTTACAGTTAGCTTTCTACCTGAATCTTACTTGGATAATCTAAAACTTACTGTATTTACATACATTAGAATATAGAAATATAAGAATTTGAGAATAATTTTTATATTTCAATAAAGACATTGAGGATAAAAACTATTGTAATTATATTAAGAATGCAAGCTCTGATAGAATCAGCTTAATCTGGGATTTTGCTCATTCAGTCAATATTACTGTATTCTAATACTTCTGCTATTCCAGGCATTGTGCTTGGTACTATGAATTAAAACAGTAGTTCCTGCATGTTCAAAATTCATCGCCTAGTAGGGGAGACAAACATGTAACTCATCACATCCAGTATAATCGTAAAAACAAGTATATATTAAATCTCCAGTTTTTCCTTTTCAGCGTATTCCTGAATCTTGGTGAAAATACAAAGGAGGAATAATCTAACGTTTTCTCTCTTTTTTTTTTTGGTAGCGCAGTTTCATAAGAAGACATTAGTTCTTATTCCACAAAGAGCCTGATGACTTTTATCTGATTGTCATTATAGAGAGCTCTGGTTTTGGGTGACTAAGATGCTGTGAACCTCTGAACAGGTCTTTCAGGCCTAAATACAAGGAGAAGGGGAAACTTCAGATTTATTTTAGTCTGATTTTGTCATATTCCATCCCAGTTGTTTGTGGGATGACAGCCAGAGATGGCCCTAGAAGATGGCTGCGGTGCCGAGTTTCTTGGATGTCTTTGCTTTGGTGGCTCAGAGGTAGCTGGGGAGGGTTCCCCCATCTCTAACTGGAATACCTGCCTTGATTAGGAGCCAACTTCAGTGGTCCCTCACTTAGCATGAGGTCTAAGCCAAAGGTAACTCACCTCCAAATTCTTGTGCTCCATGGGCTCTGACACCTAATATATTTTTCAAAAGGTTGTGGTTTACTCTCTTCTGCTTTCCCTCCGATTGGGCTTTTCCATAGCACATGGGTTGGCCAGCTTGCCTCTCAGACTGGTCTTGCCTGCCCTTTGTTAGAGAAATGGCTTATAATTTTTATGTATGGATGGTGTCCATCTGCATTTTCCAGCTCTGACTCATTATTTCCCTATTTTTATCCCTTTGGTCATTTCAGTGGGAACTGAAGAGGGGCGGGGTGTTAAATGAATTTGCTGAAATTGTTTTGAACCAGAGGTCTGTAATGATTTTTTTAGACCTTTATTTATTTTTTTATTTAAGGGTCAAAGACTCTGATCTCAAAGCAACCAAAATTGGCATCTGTAACCTTGGCAAATACAGATAAACTTAGATGTGCCATTTGAGATGTTTTTGTTTTGAGAGAAACCATTTGAGTGCAGATGTATAAGCGCCATCAATTAGAGTTTTGTTTAAGAGAAACCATTTGAGTGCTGACTAGTAGGCTCTATCAACTAGAGTCCTGCACATCACGAGATTGGTTGCCAAGGAAGCCGTGCTCTGACCTGGAATCGGCTAAGCAGAGGCTAGACAGTGGGGGATGTTTAGAGAGAATTAACACGTTACACGTGGGTTTCATTAGATGGATCCCAAGGTTCTTTCTGCTCCAGTTTTGTGATGCTGCCATTTTATTTCATTCTTGTATGAAAGGAACTTTGCTGCACATACATTTCAGAAGTGCTGGCAGAGTCATGTGATTTCACTGACATATTTTCCATTTTTCCCCACCCCTTTTTCATATCAATTCATTTTTCTTCTTTAATTCCTTGTACAATACTCATTGTTATGTTTCTGGTACCAATTTTTTATTACTTTTATTGTCTCTAAGACAAGAGCAAAGATAGTTGAATATTATTCTTTCGTTTCCAGGATACCTTTACTTCACATTTTGTCTTCTCAATTCTGTGAAAGCCCAGAACAGTACTATTATGAACATTTAAATTTTATTTTATTTTTTATTTTATTTTTTTAACATCTTTATTGGAATATAATTGCTTTACAATGGTGTGTTAGTTTCTGCTGTATAACAAAGTGAATCAGTTATACATATACATATATCCCCATATCTCCTCCCTCTTGCGTCTCCCTCCCACCCACCCTATCCCACCCCTCTAGGTGGTCACAAAGCACCGAGCTGATCTCCCTGTGCTATGCAGCTGCTTCCCACTAGCTATCTGTTTTACATTTGGTAGTGTATATATGTCCATTGCCACTCTCTCACTTTGTCACAGCTTACCCTTCCCCCTCCCTGTGTCCTCAAGTTCATTCTCTACATCTGCGTCTTTATTCCTGTCCTGCCCCTAGGTTTTTTGGGTTTTTTTTTTTTTAGCTTCCATATATATGTATTAACATACGGTGTTTGTTTTTCTCTTTCTGACTTACTTCACTCTGTATGACAGTCTCTAGGTCCATCCACCTCACTACAAATAACTCAATTTCGTTTCTTTTTATGGTTGAGTAATATTCCATTATATATATATGTGCCACATCTTCTTTATCCATTCATCTGTCGATGGACACTTAGGTTGCTTCCATGTTCTGTACATTTAAATTTTAAATGTGAGCACACATTTATGTGGAAAAAGAGATTACCAGAAGTTATCATTTGGCCAAAATCACAGTTGGTTATTGACAAAAGTAGTATTAGAACCCGGGTCTCCTGACCCTGACCTGAACTCAATGTCATTTCCATAATACTAGGAAGTTTCTGGATTGTTTGGGAGGCTTGGCTATGGATTATTACCTCAATTCTCTCTTTGACCCACAGACTTCAATTTTTTTCTTCTTGCCAAATTAAAAAGTACTCAACTACTAGATCTTACTTATAAGGGACTCATCTTGTTCCATGAACAACAGAAATTCCTGAAAGCAAGATATTAAGAAGTGAAAAGAGGCAAAGATCGTATAAATGGGAATAAGATTAAAGAAGAAGAAGAGAGCTAGAAAGGGAGTGGTGGTGAGGGCTGGAAGGATGGGTTTCCACGCCAAAGTGTTAAAGGGAGTTGTCGATGATGTAGAAGGATGAGAGGTGTGATGTAGGAGACCAGGTTTAGCCACAGTAGATGCAAATGTAAATTGACCTGTAAGAGGAAAGTACACAACCAGTATACTGGTTGTGTAATGGGGGGAAGTTGTTAGAGGAAGAGGAATGGTATTTATTCTGGGACTCTCTGGGGTGCTTTTCAGTAATAGTTTTGAAATGTTCAAAATAACGTTGAGGGAGAGTTTTAGATGGAAGATGATAGAAAAAGTTTTTTGGTTCATGGCCTCTGAAAATAGACATGCTGTAACGTCCACAATAGATCTGTTCCTGGAAAAGCTGTGAATTACTTCGATAGTAACTGCATTGTAAGAGAGAACAACTCAAAGGGAACCTATGATGAATCCTTTTGTCAGGTCAAGAATCACCCTAATTTATCTGTTTAGTGAGCCCAGCAGGGGTTTTAGTTTTATTGTGTAATATCTTGAGCCGGTTGCTCTACACAGGTGTACACGTGTTGAAAGCACAATCCCCATGTTCCATCAGACCCAGTCAGATTCTCTCCGGCTTACAGGAAATCAAGTAACCTCTTTGACTTCTTTGCAGATGTTATCTGAAAATAGGCTTGTTTGCCAGGAAGCTGTGCCTTCACCCTTTAAAATAGAACTTTCGTCTGCCTTGGTACACCATCCAGAGCTCTGTGTCATCTTCCCTCCTTACTTTGTTCAGCACGTTCTGACTAGTGGGTGCTGCGCGAGGGTGGTTAGAGGTGACCGTGGTTCCCTGTCGCACACGAGACAGGGTGGAAAGAAATATGTGTGGTTAAAACATGGGAGGTGTTGTGACTTTCCTCTGTGCT
This sequence comes from Hyperoodon ampullatus, assembly GCF_949752795.1. Lineage (NCBI taxonomy): Eukaryota > Metazoa > Chordata > Mammalia > Artiodactyla > Ziphiidae > Hyperoodon > Hyperoodon ampullatus. Next base: position 74,139,636 of record NC_136926.1, read on the forward strand.
ACTCACCAGGGCGGGTTCCAAATCACACTGTGCCTTTCAATTCTCAGTCTCTGAAGCAGTAAATAATAAAGACATGTGTTTGCTTGCTTCTTGAAGACTTAGACTACTAAAATTGTTGGTACAGGACAGATGTATCTACTGTGAGTTTGAATGGCTGTTAAAAATCATTTAGTCCAGGGCTTCCCTGGTGGCGCAGTGGCTGAGAGTCCACCTGCCGATGCAGGGTACGCGGGTTTGTGCCCCGGTCCGGGAGGATCCCACATGCCGCGGAGCGGCTGGGCCCGTGAGCCATGGCCGCTGAGCCTGCGCGTCCGGAGCCTGTGCTCCGCAACGGGAGAGGCCACAGCAGTGAGAGGCCCGCGTACCGCAAAAAAAAAAAAAAAAATCATTTAGTCTTGTCTCCCACAAAGGAAGCTTTTAGAACATCCTGGTCACATGGGCGCCTTCCTCTGAAGTCATTCATTTCTTTGTAAGACCCTCTAGAGAGAAAGCCTTTCAGTTTCCTTCATTCTCATCTCTTGTCTCTTTGTGTAATAGCAGAGAATCTTTGCCACAGTAAATTTTTAAGCACTGCCATGGCACAAGACACTGCACTGTGCCTGTCACCCTCCTTCCAGTAAAAGAGGCTGCCTGTGGCAGAAGATGGGATTAGCATGGGAGATGCATTAAGAACCATCAGAAAATGATAACTGTGTGAGGTGATGGATGTGTTAATTAACTTGATTGTGAGAACCATTTCACAAACGTATACCTATACTGAATCATCATGTTGTGCACCCTTAAATGTATGCAGTTTTTATTTGTCACTTATACCTCAGTAAAGGTGGAAGGAAAAAAAAAAAATCACTGGGATAACCCAAGGCTTAAAAGGGTTTTAAAGCCCAAGAAAACTTAGCTTTGCATCCTGGTTCTGCTATTTTACAATGAGAAAAAAAAGGGATCTCAGAGAAGTTAATAATTTACACAGGGTAATTTGGATGACTTTCTGCAAATGATGTAAGTTCATTTTCCTCATTGTAACATAGATCTAGTTAATATCTAACTCACGTGATTATTTTGAAAGTTAGAGATCAAAGTGCTGGGCATATGTAAAGCAGCCAGTAAATTGCCATTATAGTCATTTTTGTTATTATTATACACATTCGTTCAACAAATATGTGTGGAACACCCACCGTTTCACATATGCCAGGCACTATTCTGGCGTCTGGTAAACTGGTGGCTAAGACAAGAGCTTCTGTTTTAGTAGGTGAGACAGATAACAAGAAACGGGACTTCGGGTGATGAGTGCAGTGAAGCCCACAAAGTGGGACGAGTATAGTGCTGGGTGGGAGGGGGGAGGTAGCTCATGTTTCCTGGACCAGCTGGAGACCTGGATGATGAGAGAGTCTGTCATGAAACAGTGGGGGTTAGGGGGGAATCCAGCAGAGGACCAGCAGGTGGTGGTGGAAAGGCAGGAAAGAGCTCGTCTTCCGAAGGAAAGAGGCCCTCCGCGGCTGGAGCCTGGTGGGCACGAGGGCCTCGTGGGCCGTGTAAGGAGCTTGGGTTCTATTCTAAATCCAGCGGGAGGTCAGTAAAGGGTTTTATCAGAGGAGTGATATGGATTAATTATGTTTTAAAAAGACATTGGGCTGCTGGTTGGAAGTAAGGAAAGAAAGTTCACAGGCTGTGACAATAGTTCAGTTCAGGAGGGGATGGCGGCTTGGATTAAGCTCATGGCGTTGAAGATGGTGAGATGTGGAAAAGCTTAAGCGACAGGCCTTGCAGCTGAATTACACGTGGGGAAGGAGGATGTGGGCAGGAGGGGTTTGGGGGGGCTGCTAAGTTTCCGTCCTGAGTAACTGGATGCTTGGGGCGAGGCCGGAGCCTGGTTTATCGTCCCTGAGATGGACGAGACTGGGGGATCTCGCGGAGGAGGAGATCTTGTGTCAGGAGGGATTGGGGACGTTACATTTCAGATGGCTTTAAGACATCCAATTTTAAAGCCAATATACCACAGCGCCTGTATTTTTCAGATTTATATTTGTTCCCTTCTGTTGTTGTTGCAGCTTTCTTTCCTCTCTTATCACAACTAAACTTTGAAAATCAGAATCTTTGTACCCTAAAGTTGTGATGTACGTCTCTCCTGGCAGATGAATGGTATATGAGGGCATTAAAATACAGTGCTGTGAATTTTCTGGCTTAAGTAAGAGTGTCATCCCATTTTCTGACTTCAACATGTACTTTCTGACCAACATGGATTACAGAATTCAGAAAAACTGTTACTTCAGCCATCCTTTGCTCACTTGGCATCCACATAAAGGATGAATGGATATGAAAGCTTTTCCTTGGCAAGATTTTTAAATTCTTTTTTGAGAGGCTCTACTATATTTACTAAAGATTTTCCAGGGTTTCTCCAGACCTTCAAATGTAATAAGTATGCAATGAATATTTACTCATTTTGGATTTTGGTTTTATTTGGTATCTTTCCTGCATGGATTTCACATGCCTATTTTACCTTACGTACTATTTTGTCCCTAGAAAGTTTAGTACCTTTCAGGTATTAAGGTTGTTGTTATTTAGACTGTCTCCTCTTCAGTGGTAATCTTGTGTTCCTTTGGATTGATGGGTTGTAGAAGAAAAAGATACGAGGTCATGTTCAGGATACATGAGGAACAAAATAAAAATAGGCATGGGAAATTAAGTTTTATAAGTGTTAATGATGCTTTCTCCTTTCTGAAAGCCAACTAACCCAGGTTTATGTATTAAAACCTTGGCGAATGTAAAATTTCCTAGCTTTGTTTCCTTTTGTGTCAGTTATCTATTGCTGCATAACAAATTATCCCAAAACCAAACATTTAAAAAACAGCATCTGTTTATTATCTCAGAGTTTCCGAGGCTAGGCATCCAGGAGGGGTGGAGCTGCGTGGTCTGGGCTCAGGGTCTCTCACGAGGTGACAGTCCAGCTGTCGGCCAGGGCTGCGGCCATCTGAAGGTCTGAGTGGGGCTGGGAAATCCTCTTCTCAGATGGTTCATGCACACGGCTGTTGGCAGGAGGCCCAAGTTGCTTTCCTCACCGCTTGGGCCTCTCTGCAGAGCTGCCCAAGCGTCCCCATGACAGAGGGAGTGATTGAGAGAGAGGGAGGAGGGAGGGGGCGGGGATTCCATTCTTGACTCCAGGGTCTTTGACAGGAAGCTCCTGTCAAAAGTTTTCCAAGTTCCGGGCTTCCCTGGTGGCGCAGTGGTTGGGAGTCCGCCTGCCGATGCAGGGGACGCGGGTTCGTGCCCCGGTCCGGGAGGATCCCACGTGCCGCGGAGCGGCTGGGCCCGTGAGCCGTGGCCGCTGAGCCTGCGCGTCCGGAGCCTGTGCTCCGCGACGGGAGAGGCCACAGCGGTGAGAGGCCCGCGTACCGCAAAAAAAAAAAAAAAAAAAAAAAGTTTTCCAAGTTCTGATGCTGGTAGTCATTTCTCAGATGAGAACTGTTTGCATCACATGTATCAGATTTATATCCTGCTGTTCTGTTTCTGTACCTTTCTGCTCACAGAACAGTTTTATTTTAATGCTAAATCACAGCATTGACATTCATAGGCCCTTTCTTTTTTAATATTTATTTATTTAGGCTGTGCCAGGTCTTTTTTTTTTTATTTGTTTATTTGTTTTGTTTTTATTTTTGGCTGTGTTGGGTCTTCACTGCTGCGCACGGGCTTTCTCTAGTTGCGGCGAGCAGGGGCTACTCTTTGTTGCGGTGCGCAGGCTTCTCATTGTCGTGGCTTTTCTTGTTGTGGAGCACGGGCTCTGGGCGCACAGGCTTCAGTAGTTGTGGCACGTGGGCTCAGTAGTTGTGGCTCGCGGGCTCTAGAGCGCAGGCTCAGCAGTTGTGGCACACAGGCTTAGTTGCTCTGCGGCATGTGGGATCTTCCCTGACCAGGGCTCGAACCCGTGTCGCCTGCATTGGCAGGCGGATTCTTAACCACTGCGCCACCAGGGAAGCCCCACGCACCAGGTCTTAATTACCACACGCAGGCTCTTAGTTGTGGCAGGCAGGATCTAGTTCCCTGACCAGGGATCGAACCCAGGCCCCCTGCATTGGGAGCACAGAGTCTCACCCACTGGGCCACCAGGGAAGTCCCTCATATGTCTTTTGAAGACATTTAAGTGGTATTTAAACTCACACTTGTCTTACTAACAGCGCACCTAACTCAGTTGAAGTGCTGACCAGATAAGCCTTTATGACTAAGTATTCCTAGAGCTGGCACAGAGAAAGCATCGTGACTGCTGTATGCAGACAGCTATGATAAGGCTCATCCTGATTTCAGAGGTGTTAGAATGTGGAAAACATGTTTCTCAGAATTGAAGAAATATGGCAAACAATTTTTTCCCCCAATCGTGGGGAAGTACAGTAGATCAAAGTCTTCTGCAGGTGAGTTCCTTTCCTCCAGGTTTTACAGAGCCTGGAACTCACAAACTCATCATCTGATGGAGAAGATGTGAATGTGTGATTTATAACCAGGATGAATATGCAGGTTATTACCAAAATATTTCTTCTTTTGGTTTCAGAAACATAAACAAGGAAAACCCCTCTTCTCTGACTTTATATAACTTTTTTTTTTTTTTTTTTTTTTTTTTTAAGGAATAAAGATCACTGTAAACCCAGAATCCAAGGCAGTCTTGGCTGGACAGTTTGTGAAGCTGTGTTGCCGGGCAACTGGGCATCCTTTTGTACAATATCAATGGTTCAAAATGAATAAAGAGGTAATTTTTTAATGTCTTTTAAATGTCTTTTAATTCCTCTGTCATGAGAAGAGAGAAAGATAGAAAATTAATTAGCCTGTTGTCTTCAGTGTGTTTTTAGGAATTTTGTTAGAGGGATATGATAGGTCCTTGTTAAAGAATCTGTGTTATTACTGAAGTGTTTATTCAGTAATCATTACTTTGGTAAGCAGTAATAAAATCAGTTCTCTATTCTGAAACTTGTGGAAAATCAGGAGTACTTGGGGCAACAATGTTAACAAACATGAAACATCACCAGTACATTCTAAAATATCTATACAAAATTCTTTACAACAGATTATGTTCCAGTCTAAATCTTTAGAAGATTTTCAAAGCAACATGGAAGGCAATATTATTTTAAGCATTCACCATAACTGTATTATATCAAAAGATTTAGGCTTTTATGGTAGATTCTGAAGTAAAATTCAGGTCAGTAGAAAGGGGCATTTATTCCTTTTGTGGAAGGATTGTATCCCCGTGCCACCCAACAAATAATTTAAAATTGCATATTGGAATCCTCTTGTCTTAAACATTCTTTGAGCACTCTGCTGCTGGGGATTTCTCAGTGGTCTGGCCACGTTGTGTCCCACTCCGGTGGGCTTCTCTCTTCTCCCTCATTCATCTCCCCTCGCTCACTTCCCTCCTAGATGGTACCTTGAAACTCCATTATTCTTTTCAGCTTGTTAGTCACATAACTAAACTTTCTTTCCAACTCAACATTAAGACTCCATTTGCAAATCTGAAACTAAGTTCAAGAGCTGTTCCAAGATGACCATCTTTCCTTTGATGGGATCACCCTGTGCCTTAGAAGAAACGTGTGGATTTGTACAATTTTTCATTTCCGTCCCTCACACACAGGTGAGGTAAGGCAGACGTGAACTGCAGTAACAGGACTGCACTGGCACCAGACAGGCCTGTGTTGGATCCTTGACTGTTAGTAGCCACTCGAATTCCTATCGTCAGGGGTTGAGAGAACTTAATTGATGGGGTAGTTTATGTGCCAAGGCTCTCGAGAGATGGTCACTAAAGTTATTTTTACCATATTTTCTCAATTGCAAAGTGGCTTTCATTTTAATAAACACCTTTTGAGGAAGAAATCATGGACAAAACTTACTCTATTAAGTATATCATTTGTGAACTATGTCCTGACTTGAGAAGGGAAGGAATGTAGAGGGTGAGCAGTGCATCGTAGATTTGAAGAGTTGCAATGGATTTTAAAGCCCTTATCAGTCGAGTTTTGTCAAACCACACTTAGGTTCATAGTCTATTTCAGGAGATATTCATTTAACGACTACTTGTTGGACACCTGTTTTGTGCCAGGCCGGGTTCTAAGGCCAGGATGGTGAAGCACCGACACACAGGGGCCCTGCCAGCTCCACTGGGGAAAGACAGTGAGCAAATAAGATAACTCTGTGAGTTAAGAGCTGTGAGAAAATAAACAGGGTGATACAAAGGGAGAAGCCACTAAAGGTCTTAAGTAGGAGAAGTAACATGATAGAATTTTTGTTTTTAAAACACCAACTTGCTGCTTGAAGGGAAGCAAGAGCAAAGCAAGAAGCCCAGTTATCTAATGCCTACACTGGACTAGAAATAACGGTAGTGTGGATTAGGACATGGCAGTGGAGATGGATCAAAGTGGGTAAGTCACTTTATTTTAGAGGTAGAGTTCATCAAACCCGACAGATTAAATGTGGAGCCTGAGGGAAAAGGAAGAGAGCTCAAGGATGACCCTAGATTTTCTACTTAAGCATCTGGGGACCTGTTATTTACTGAGGTATTAAGAGACTGGGAGAGGAAGAGATTAAGGGCAAAAACTCAAGAGTTTGGTTTTAGACATGTTAAGTTTGAAGTGCCTATTGGATGTCTAAATGCATCTAAGTCAGCTTGGATACCTCGGGAGACAACATTGAAAGTTTGTTGGGACTTCCCTGGCAGTCTAGTGGTTAGGACTCCACGCTTCCGCTGCAGGGGGCACAGGTTTGATCCCTGGTCAGGGAACTAAGATCCCACATGCCGTGCAGCACAGCCAAAATAAATAAATACATAGATAAATGTGTTTTTAAAAAAAAAAAGAAAAAGAAGAAAGTTTGTGTAGTGGAGGAGGAACCAGTAGAGAGGCTAAGAAGAATTTGCAAGGTAAGATGAAAACCAGGAGAGAATGGTATGAAGCCCTTGGGAAAGTATTTCAAGAAGAAAGGGGTGGTCAGCATTTTCAGTGCTGCTGAGAGGTATGTGGGTCAAGCGGGGGGTATACTTGGGATTGTTTTGTTTAAGATATAAAGGTACTAGAGTATGTTTTGGGAAGTGATACAATAAAAGAGAGAAATAGATGCTAAAGCAGAGAGAAAATTGCAGGAGCAAAGTCAGAGAGGATGACGGGATTGTTGGAGAGGAAAAAACCTCTCTCCCACCCTCTCATGCTCAGTCCCTGGGGGCCTGTGAATTAACTGGAAAAATACAGATTAACAAGAGAAGTTTATTCATATGGGAAATTACAAAAGAAGTAGTCCTGTGATTGGTTACAGTTAGAGGAAAAAGGGAGGAAGGAGAAAAAGCCTCTCTGGGAAGAACAAATGTGTTTCTTTAGGAAATATATACAAAGGGGTTTCTAGGAGAATAAACAGGAGATGCGAAAGTTTGTGGTACTATTTATGCATGCAAGTACAAGCGGTCTTTCCATCTTCTTCATGGCTCTATAAAACTTCCCTGGAGAGGGGACTTATGGTAGGTTTCCTCTGGGTCTCCTTCCTAGGAATAAAAGCCACCCTGAAGAGGGAATTTATGGCAGCCTCATTTCCCAGAAGTTTCTGCTTTTAGTCAGATAAGGAAAGCTCTGATAAGGCTTCTTTCTGCATCTGCTGAATCCTAAACATCTTCAGCTTGAACTAATTTGCATACCAGCTTTGGGGTTCTGAGTGGTTAGGATCCCCGTGCAACCCAAGCCCAAGTAACCTTTGTTAGGAAGACACGCTTTCCATTTTAACAGGAGGGAAGAGAGTTACAAATAAGCACAGACTAAAGTCAATGGCTGAGAGAAGTGGGATTGCAGGAGGTTTGAGGAGAGAGAAAGTACACAGGAATAGCCTAGTAGGAAAGCAAACTTAGTAGGTTCACGTGGTAGGATGGTCAGGCAGTGCTAAGGCAGCCTCCATCCCAGTTGTCAGATCTTCAGCAAAATGCTCTCTCTCTGGTGCAGGTTCTGAGAGGAGAGAGAGCCGAATTCAATTGGCTGGAGTTTGGAGAGGGAGAGCTTGTTAAAGTACTTTGCAAGGGAGCCAATATATAACGAGGCAGTTGACAAAGCCCTTTGACAGTATGCCAGAGTTGGGTGGTGCTGATAAATTGATGGGAGCAGCTAAGGTGAAAGAAAACTTAACGTGGTGACCAGAGCCCAGGAGTAAAAGCTTGGGAAACCCTTGCGTGGACCTTCCTTCCCATCACTGATAGGCTTCCCATAGCCCTTCTCCACCCAGACCTTGAAAGAAGCGTATTTGTCACGGCATCTATCCTCTGATAGAATTTTTCAGATGAGAAAATGGGGTCTTGGGGTAAAATAACTTGCTCATATACTGACAGCTAATTTGATCAGAACAGAAATAAACAGCCAGACCTAACTTTCTGTGATCCCTTCACTCCATCATGGGTTGGTCATGTTGTATGACTACTTAGCTCATAAATGTTACAATTCTAGATCCTTTAGATACTAATGATCAAACAATTTTAAATGACAGATACTTTTCTATTAGTGAGTTTTGGGAAGATACAAGGGAGAGAGCTTAACTCTCTTGTTAACAGATTTGTAGAAGACTGATTTTCTTAGACTTCAGTCCCAAGTTACTCAAAATGTTGTTGTTTTTTAAGTAACAGATATTTTAGAACTTGGGGGAGAAAAAGATATACTTTTCAAAGTTCCAAGAACATCATACATTTTGCACAGCACATTTTTATAAGGTATGTTTTGATGAGTCATTCATTTTTATCCTCTCATTGATTCTTTCACAGATTCCGAACGGAAATGCATCAGAACTTATTTTTAACACAGTGCATATAAAAGATGCAGGCTTTTATGTCTGTCGAGTTAATAATAATTTCACCTTCGAATTTAGCCAGTGGTCACAGCTGGATGTTTGTGATGTCACAGAAGTAACAGAAAGCTTCCAGAGTAAGTGATAAAGTAACTTGAATGCTGGGATGGGAATTTCCTTTTTTAAATTTTATTTTAAATGTTTACTTTTAAATAAATAATTTCAAAGTATCAAAGATAGTACTCACATATGTACTTCACCCAATATAGTGTCACCAGTCGATAGTATTTTATCCCATATCCCATGTGATGTATAGATAGACAAGACGGACATGCAGATGTCTTGGGCTGACATGACCTTTCTCAGTCTGGCCCTGCTGCTGACCTATTCAAACTTGCCACCTTTCATGGGTCTAAATGTTGTGGTCTCTGGTTGTGGAGAAGAGAAATCTAATGCCGTCTTGCTCACTTTTCAGTTCCTTTCTATACTTTTTCTCCCAAACTATTGTATTACTTCTAAAAAATTGTGTCGTGGAATAAAGACTATCTATAGAGTTGATGTAGGCATGACAGGGCATATAGTACATCATTTGCTGCAGTGAATCATTTCATCCAACTGGTTTTCTACTTTTGCCATCCATCTTTTTAGTCCAATAACTAGTATTGATCAAGGAAAAAACCCAGTGTACTCTAAAGAGTAGCCATCAGGTATTATTTTTTCACACAAACAGTCAAGAACCATATCTTTCATTTTTGCTAGACAAAAAGAATGAGGGAAACAGACTTTTTGTTGCCAATTTGTCTGTCTTCCATTCTTCTCTCAATTTAGCTTTTCCTATACCTGAATAAAGTCTCTAGAAATAGTCATGATTGGGCTTCCCTGGTGGCGCAGTGGTTGAGAGTCCGCCTGCCGATGCGGGGGACGCGGGTTCGTGCCCCGGTCCGGGAGGATCCCGCGTGCTGCGGAGCGGCTGGGCCCGTGAGCCGTGGCCGCTGGGCCTGCGCGTCCGGAGCCTGTGCTCCGCAGCGGGAGAGGCCACAACAGTGAGAGGCCCGCGTACCGCAAAAAAAAAAAAAAAAAAAAAAAAAAGAAATAGTCATGATTGGGGCTTCCCTGGTGGCGCAGTGGTTGAGAGTCCGCCTGCCGATGCAGGGGACACGGGTTCGTGCCCCGGTCTCGGAAGATCCCACATGCCGTGGAGCAGCTAGGCCCGTGAGCCATGGCCGCTGAGCCTGCGCGTCCGGAGCCTGTGCTCTGCAACGGGAGAGGCCACAACAGTGAGAGGCCCGCGTACCGCAAAAAAAAAAAAAAAAGAAATAGTCATGATTAATTGAGTGATTTATGTTTTCCTAGAATATTTCTGTGCATGTAATTAACTTTAATATGTTTATAAATGGAATCTTATTCATTCAACAAATACTATTGATCACCTGCAATGTGCTAGACACTGAGTTTCATTGTTACTGGATCACATTGACAAGTCTTCTGTCCTCAAGGCCCTTAGAGAGTAACAGATGAGCGTTCAATAGATAACGCTTAACCCATCCATATTTATTCAGTGCTAATAACAAAACTCCTAATTTTAAGAAGGCAAGGTAAATGAAACAGCAGAACGTAGAGCTTTCTGTTTTGAACAGAAACATCACTCAAGATGTTTATGTCCTTTGCTCCCACCGAAAAGACTCTGTGGCCAAACACATTTAGAAACCACTTAAACTATTTTACCTTCTTAAATACACAATGCATACTAACACTTGGAAAACTGAGAAATCCTGCAGTAAAGACATCTGTTTAACTTTGTTTAACCCAGAATGTTCTAAACTTATTTGTCTGCAGCATCCTTTTATCCACAGAACATCTCTTAATATTTCTAGATGTGCTACAGTTTTATGAAACATCATTTGGGAGATGCTATTGAAGACTGTAAAAAAAAAAAAAAAAAGATGGATGAACTTGAAAACATTTTTTTAATTAAAAAAATTTTTTTAACCTAGAGATTTTATTTATGTTCCGTGATATTTTTCTTTTAATTTAAGGAAGTTTGGATGGCGTCTCTGACTCTAAGTTGCAAATCTGTATTGAACCAAAGTCCCAAAAGCTGATGCCTGGCAGCACGTTGATCCTACAGTGTGTTGCTGTTGGAAGCCCTATTCCTCACTACCAGTGGTTCAAAAATGAATCACCATTAACACATGAGACAAAAAAGCTATACATGGTAGGAAGTTGGCGTTGGGGATATTTGGGGGGTTAATATGTAAAATAAATAGTATAATTGAAAATTACAGTGAATATTAAAATTCATATTCTTTGGGGTGTTTTAATGTTTTCAGTATTTTTTCAAGTTCTTTATTATCTAATATTAATTGATTCTTATATTTGCAAAAGGGCTAGAACACCGGCCCACATGTAAGTGCTTGTATGAAAAATGTCAGACAGTATTGCATCAGACTCACCACTGTTAGATTCATTGTTATTATTTGCTTGCTAATATTTGACCTAATGAATGGAAATAATCTAGGAATGTCTGAAATGTTAGGATTTGTAGGTTTAAAAAAAAAAACTCAAAATAACTTTCTCCAAGCCACGTAAATTAAAATTGAGGAAATGTGAGAATGTTTTAATATTGATACAGGTGCCTTATGTGGATTTGGAACATCAAGGAACCTATTGGTGTCGTGTATATAATGATCGAGACAGTCAAAACAGCAAGAAAGTAGAAGTCATCGTAGGTAAGCAGTATCGCTCAGTATTCTGACAAATGGAGCCATATAAAATGAAGTGTTTGAACAGTGGAAATTCTGTTCACCCATTGAATTTAATGGTATGTTAAACAAAATATCTGCTGATGCTTAAGTAGAAATTTGAGAGCATACATACTAAACTAATCAGGATTCACATACAAAGAGCAGAAAGAACTGTAAAAAAAGGCTATTGAGATCTTTTTCATAATTTTTTTAGTTTTATAGTTTATGTTAAACATTTATGGCAAAAATGTATTCCTTAAAGCTTTAGCTAAAAAAAAAAACCCTTGATTTAGGGGAAAAAGATTTTTAATAAATCATTTTTTCAAAAAAAAATCACAGGCATATAAAGAAAAGAATGATTATTAATCAACAATCCCTCTATGAAGTGCATAATTTGGGGATGTGTTCTGGTTAAGCTTAGTGCATTTGGTTATGTTGTCAGTAGGAGGAGATATTGATGCATATGTTGGTTTGTCAACATATTTCTCTGCTATTTATCTCTGCTTGATGGCTGCCCTTCCTAAGATCATGAATTACAACATATTCACATTTGTTTTCTCTGAAACAAGGAAGAACAGATGAGGCAGTGGAGTGCACTGAAGGTAGTGTGATCCTTTGGTTTGAAACCAAATATCCCGCATGCTGGTTCCTCTTGGGATTGGTGGAGTGCCCTGGTTTACTGAGTGCAGTGATGGAAAAAATACTAGCTATAAGAAAAAATTTTGATAGAAGGATACTGTATCTTAGTCTTTGAGGGTTAATAAATTACCAGAGACACTATTAAACTGACATTAATTAAAACAACTAATTTTTAATTGATTTTCTGTTGCATATAAAAATAAAGTTCCTGGGACTTCCCTGACGGTCCAGTGTTTAAGACTCTGCGCTTCCACTGCAGGGGGTGTAGGTGCGATCCCTGGTGGGGGAACTAAGATGCCATATGCCGCACGGTGTGGCCAAAAAATTAAAAAAATAAAGCTCCTGTACAACACCTTATGAATAGTGAACAGTTGCAATTAATTCTTAATGTTAATTATCTTCATAAAATTTGTAAAAATACATGGCTATACTGTCATGGATAGTTGTTTAGATTATTTTATCTATCCTTTAGCCATGGTAAGATGCCTCTCAAATGCAAATGTAATTTCTATAACAGTTTCAGGACAGGAGATTTATTGTTTAACGCACGCTTTAGCAAATATTAAATATCCTGTTTTAATATAAAATTTATAAGATCCATTTTTTGAAGCTACAAGGCTGAAGATTATATATTATGGTAAAAGTGACATGGTAGATTAAAGAGAACTGAAAGTTATTTTAACGTAAACTTTTATCTTGTTTTAATTAACCAAAGCCTTGCACATAAGTTGTAATGAGTAAAGTTTAAAACTTAAATTACCTTCCCCTAGTGTGATGTCACATTGTTTTGCAAAATTAGGTTTGTGGATAGCAAAGTATTTTTTCAATTTCTGCCTCTTCATTATAAATCCTTAGGCTCTACTTGAGCAAAGTAAAAAAATAATGTTAAATCTTATGTTTCCTGGTTTTCCTGTCCTTCATACTGCTATGGTGTCACTTTGAAATACTATAATTACTGTTTTCATCCCAGTCATAGTTGCGGACAGGAATTCTCTAGCATAAAGCAGTTCTAATCCTGTGGCCTATGGGCCCTACATGAGGGAATCTATGTAAAGAAATCCTAACCAAACTCTTCTTCCTTCTCCTTTTTCACCTAATTGCATGATTTTTAAAACCTCCTAACGTTGGAGACCTCTAAGAATAAACATAAACTAGCATTGCTCTTCAGCTTCTGGGTAATGCATGTATATTACCACCTTGCTGCTTCTTTACCTGCAAGATTCTTCCTATAATTTTTGCAGTGGCAAACACACTATTAAGTAATAACTTTCAGATAAATCTGTTCCAAACACAGATGAAAACCCAACTATAAAACTACTCCAAAAATTTCAGATGGAAAAATCAGATCCAACTCTACTTTCTAAAAAAGTCTGCAAAGTTGAGGCATTTTATAGTTGGTGGAGTGGCACATGCTAACAATGTCCCAACATACCCTATCTTTTTTTACCTGTAGAACATGATGTGATCTATTTTATGTGCTTTGTTAAAGATACTTGATCAGGAGACGGGGTAGGGGGTTGAATAGGTGGAGCTCAGGATATTTTTTTAGGGCAGTGAAAATATTCTATATGGCAGCTGTAGTGGTAAATACATATATGCAGGTTTTAAATCGTTTAGGAGGTCAGAGGAGGGGGATCCCAGGATGGAACACAGAATATGACCAAAGAATCTAAACCTATTGCAAGTGTATGAAGCAACTTCACTGATTATGGGATGGAAGAACAGGTGCTAACCTAAGTACCTGGGAATAAGTGAACACAGAAGGCAGAAGAAATTGTACAGAACCCTGTACTCTAGCTGATACCACTCCGTAGTTGACTTTATATCTCATAGAAGTTACTGCATAATATTTTATGAATAGTATAGCATTTATAATTTATTGTGAATGTTAATTTTTATCTTCACACAATTTGTAAAGGAAAAATAGTTGGCTATAATGTCATAGGTATTTGCTTAGATGATTTTCTTTCTGTTAGCCAGGCTCTACAGGCTAACAATCCTGAAACCACTATACCTCCAAAAACACATTCCACCAGTGTAACCAGGAGAAAAACATCAGACATATCCCGATTTACAGACATTCTACAAAATACCTCACCGATAATCCTGAAAACTGTCAGTGTTATTAAAAACAAGGAAAGTCTGAGAAACTGTCACAGCAAAGAGGAGCCCAAGGAGACACAAGTAAATGTGATGTGGTGTCCCGAATGGGGTCCTGGAACATAAAAGAACATTAATGGTTCATTAATTGTGACAAATACACCTTACTAACAACAGATGTTAAAAATAGGGAAACTAGGTATGGGTGTATGTAGAAACTCTCTGTAGTATCTTCACGATAGTTCTGTAAATCTTGAACTGTTCTAAAATTAAAAGTTTATTCTCAAAAATACCATTCGAGGTTTTTAATTAGTTTCATGAAGTGTATAGTCGAGGCCATAGACAAACCTGTCTCTTGATTGTTTTCATCCAATAATTGGCCAGAATATCTAAAACTTTGATCAAATTAAGAATGAGTCTATTTAGCTTTTTGTCATTTAATGAAAGTAGTAATAGCTCAGGAGTCCTAACTGATGTCCACAACCACATTCTCTCCTCTTCACAATTTGCATGACTTCTCCTTTATGGCATTTTAAAAGTCCTAACCTGATAAGACATTATAACGCAATTCAACAGTGCAAAAATCAACTTCTTTTGTCAGTCTTACTATCTGTGCTAAATTGGCAGATTATTTAAAGGTTATTTAAATCTATTTAAATTATTTAAAGATTATTTAATCTATTTTCTCTTATTTTATTTTAGATGAATTAAATAATCTCGGGCATCCCGGTGAGTAATACAAACATTAAAACATTAGCTTTAGATATTTAATTATTGAATACAGTAACTTAAAGATACTATAGATATTCTCTATCATTGTGAATAACTCCGTATCATAAAAAGGCAGTTAAATGGGGAAATGCACGCTCTTTAATTTGAAAGACAAGAAGCAGCCTTTGAAAGAGGGACAGGAGTAACATCTCTGAACTCACCAGACCCCTGGGTCCTTGTTCAAAACCGCCCAGTCATTGAACACATCGGAACTAGTTGGGTGGGTGTCTGTAACTGAAGTAAAATTATTGTTAGTGCTACACAGATGAGTAGTTAGTCATTGACCATTAAGAGACTGACAGTTGGCAGGAGTATTTATCATTCTTTGGCCAGTTTTAATCAGAACAGATTTCTGAACAAGTTAAGCTAAAGGGAAGCCTTACCTGAGATGAAAGGCGTGGTAATAGTGAGGACTCCATGAAGACCGAGGACATCAGTCCAGGCTGTGAGCGTTCTGAAAGGCACTGATGGAACCTGTGACTATATCTGAAAATAAAACCTCACAGGAGTACAATAAAAAGGTAGTTATATGTATCAGTTAATATATGTAGAGATCCCTCTTATTTCTTGACATGTTATTTCTCATAGTTTTAGCACCATGACTAGTTTGCTTAGTTTTCTGCCCATATTTTGTTAATAAACATCTGTTATTGTGAGTGATGATTGGGCTGTGCTGATTACACATAAGCCAGTGAGACAACCAGAATGCCACTATTACCTGCATATCATTCCTGCTGTGCCAGCCTTGAGCTCTGGGAAGCCCCTGTGAGACTTGCTTCAAGCACCCAAAACTAAGTGGTGTTGGAGAACCACCCTCGTCATGTGGCTAGTTGCTTCTCTTGATCTGGTTAGAAATCCCCTTTTCCTAAATTTGTCTGTTATTTCATGCCCTTCAATGAACATTATGAAAAGCTATTTCAGGAAAACTTTTGCAAACCAGCACCACTAAGCTTCTAAAATTTTCCTGACCTCCTTTTTCATTATATCGTTACTCCTCAAGAATTAGAAACACCAAAAAATTTAGTTTAAAAGAATTTAATATATTTTTAGTGGACTCTCGTAGCATATATATTATTAAAAATGCAAACACCCTGTCTACAGTAAAAGACACATTACTGACTGAACTCCATCTTTCCCTGCATCTCTTCCTGCATGGTCCTTGAGAGTGGGAGGTATTTCATTTTATGTATAGTTAATGGCAAAGAGCGTGACCATGGAATGAGATTTCCTAGCTTGACAACATTGGGCAAGTGACTCAGTCTTCCTCTGCCTCAGATTCCTTATTTGTATAATGGAGGTAATAATAGTACATACCTCATAAATTGAGATTATTTAAATCAGTTGTATTTACAGCACGTACAACAGTCCCATGCCATCGTTCAGTAGATGTTAAATTCCACCACCAACCGTTTTCAGATTGTAATTTCTACCTAACATGTTAAAGAGTATCACCCCAGCTGTGGTAATCAGTTACCAGAGACATTCTCCTGCCCAATTCCGACTCTTGTCCATCTAGGTACATGTTTTTAATCAAGAACCTGAAAACCTTAAAAATCATAAATTAGCTGTTAGAAACCACATTCTGCCCTCAGTGCTGCTGATGTGATTGTTCATTGTTTCTGTATCTCTCTAACCCCAAAGATGTATCATGGATAACAGCTCCTTATCTTTTTGCATTTTTACCTTTCTATAGATAATAAAGAGCAAACAGTTGACCAACCTTTGGGTGAGTAGAGCTTTAAAATGCTTAATCAAAATATAATTGTAGCATGTAACTCTTTTATGGGGATCATGAAGGGATTTGAGACTTTTTAAATTGACAACTTTTATAAATATTTGAATAACATCAAAGCCAAATGTTTTATTTTGGATATTTATAAAAGAAATTATAGAATAGGAGACTTTAAAAGATTATGAATTCAGTTTCAGGGACCAGATCAGCTTCTGTGGAGTGATTTCCGTGTTTTGTCGATGTGCAAACAAATATACATATAAACAATAAGAAACATGTATAGGTCACATAAAAGTGAGTAATACTGGGCTTCCCTGGTGGCGCAGTGGTTGAGAGTCCGCCTGCCGATGCAGGGGACACGGGTTCGTGCCCCGGTCTGGGAAGATCCCACATGCCGCAGGAGCGGCTGGGCCCGTGAGCCATGGCCACTGAGCCTGTGCTCCGGAGCCTGTGCTCCGCAAGGGGAGAGGCCACAACAGTGAGAGGCCCGCCTACCGCAAAAAAAAAAAAAAAAAAAAGTGAGTAATACTATATCTTGGTGGAGTTAGAGGTTAGGAAAGCACCAGAGAGGCTGCAATAGCAGCTCTACATGTTGATGGATGAATAGGAGAAGGGCCTTCCAGATAGAGGGAACGTGAAATCCTAAGTAAACTTCGTAGAGAAAGAATACAGGGTGCCTGTTGTATTGGGGGAGTTGCAGGTAACAAACGATCGTCTAGAACGTGAAGAGAAGGAGCCTAGAGAAGCAGGATGAGACCAGGTCTTGAGGAGCCCCATTTCTCAAGACAAGCTATTGGAAGGAAGCTTGATAGAGGGGTGAGATTTGTCCCTCTGAAAGGCCAGTCTAGTATCAGTGTAGAAAATAAACTGGAGGGAGACATTGTTTAGGTTAGGAGAACAATTGAGACTGTTGCAATGGTCTAGATAAGAAATAATGAGAATCTAAACCAGGGTAGTACCAAGACCATGCAGAAGAAGACAGAACAAATTCAGAAGACCTTGAGGTGATGGAATCAGTAAGCTGTTTTCATCACCTCACTATAGGGTATAAAAAGTACAGAGGAATCACCATGCCTGCTCAGATTCTTGCTGGACCACTAGGCAGGTGGTGATACAGCCCACTGAGTTAGAGAATACAGAATCAAAAGCAAGATTCAAAGGATAGATGACCCTCATTTTGGGACCTAACCGGTTTGAGGTATCTGTGTCACGTCTAGGCGGAGATACACAGCAGGCAATTGTGCACATGGATCTGGAACTCTAAGGAGAGGCCAGGCTCGGAGAGACAGTCCTGAGCGTCATCAGCATAGAGGTGGAGGCTGACACTGTGAATGGTAGCATAACATGGGATTGCTCAGCCCGTGGAGAAAAGGGCACTGACTGGGGAAGGAGGGTGGCCCACACTGTGTTTAACAATTAGAATCAGTTGTCACTGATCAGATAGCATATATAAATTCAGGTTTCTAGATTTTCCTGAAAATGGTAGATTTTGAGTGAGAGCTGTCAGCTGTGGTTAAATAGTGGCTGTCCCTGTAAAAGGGCATGTGCCCCTGTTTTCCTGTCATGTAATATTCTCAGTCTACTTCACTCTCTCCCTCTCTCTCCTCCCCTCCTTCCCCACATGGTCTCACCAGGTAGTTAAATTTCTTTACATGGTGGCTGAATCCCCAAACCGGAAACTCTCTGGACTTAAGGTTGAGACCCAGAACTGGCAGAGTGTCATACTACATTATGCTCAGAGAGAACCACAGGGCGGCCCAGATTTGGAGCCAGGGGCTGGGGCCAGGGTGAGAGTGACCACACTGCTTAAAGACAAGGAAGCCATGGCTCCGCAGGGGCTGCCTCTTACCACAGCTGGAAAGGCAGCCTGGATTAGAATATGAATGGTTTTGTCTAAGGAACTTGGACTTTATTTTGTAGGACATAGAAATTAAAAGATCTGATGCACGAGACCAACAAGGACTGTATATTCACCCAGTCAAAGTTGATGTTAATACTCAATCACTGATAGATGGCCAAAGGTTTTTTTATTTAAACACTTACGTAGCACTTAATATGTACCAGGTCCTTTTCCAGTTGCTTATGAATATTAACTCATTTTGGATGAGATGAGTAATACACTATTAGAATAATCAGACATAAAATTAATGATGTAACTTGTACCAGTTTTTAAAGAATACATTTCATTAAACTTTGGAAGACGTCTAGGATCATGTAGTTAAAATCTCTTTCTGACGTTGTTTTATCCTGTTGCTTAATCAACTGGTGTTTGTGTTTCCTTTTTCCAGTGAATGGTTTGTGTTCAAGAAGTTGTGGGTGGCTCTTACAGTAAATGTTTTTCTACAGAAAATATCTTCCATTTATTTTATCACTTGAAAACCATCATGTCGCTTATATAGTTGCTATTTTGAAGTTTTCTTTGATTCCTCACTCTTATCTTCTCAACTTCAAATTTTACTGTTTCTTTCTCTGTCATAGCTCTAAAGTCTGACTTTTCCTTTCCCTTTCTACAACCAATTCCTGGAATGAGACTTTTGTCATCTCTCATTTCGACCACTGCAGTCTGCTTCTCTATTCTAAATCCACCCCAGTTCACCTATCGTTCAGGAACTGTTTTGCAAGTAGAGTGGGCAAGGTAAGTTCCCTACCCATCGTCTTTATTACCATCAAGCTCAAAATGCTCCAAGATGGTTTAGGAACTAGCTGTTAAAAATTATCCTTGGGGAAAAGTTTTTGAAGAGTTATGGTCAATTATTGATACACACATTTTAAGCCCCATAGTTCTCAAATTGCTGAACCCTTGCATTCTTTTTCTTTTTGTTTTTATTTATTTATTTATTTTTGGCTGTGTTGGGTCTTCGTTGCTGTACACGGGCTTTTCTCTAGTTGTGGCGAGCAGGGGCTACTCTTCGTTGCGGTGCGCGGGCTTCTCATTGTCATGGCTTCTCTTGTTGCGGAGCACAGGCTCTAGGCACGCAGGCTTCAGCAGTTGTGGCTTAGGGGCTCTTGAGCTCAGGCTCAGTAGTTGTGGCGCATGGGCTTAGTTGCTCCGCGGCATGTGGGATCTTCCCGGACCAGGGCTCGAACCCGTGTCCCTTGTATTGGCAGGCGAATTCTTAACCACTGCGCCACCAGGGAAGCCCTGAACCCTTGCATTCTATAAATAATACCAAGTGTTCCTTCCAAACAGATAACAAAACTAGTGAGTAAATAATCGATCTTAGCAGAAACAGCCTGTATGGTTGGTTTGACAACTGTTCCCCCAAACAAAAACCCCAGTGATTTTTTTCTATTACATACCTTATAATTGGTTTCTGCCAACAGAAAATTTAAATCTATTATATATCCTAAACTATCATAATATCCCACCACGAAACGCACGATGCTTTGCAGACACTTTACTACTTGAATCACATTGGGAACCCCATGATTTGGACTGTAATGATGTCAGCCAGTGACCACACATCCTCCACCTCCTCTCACTTAGGAGCAGATTGAACTGAGTCCATCAGTGTATTGAGATTGGCTCTGAACTCTGATAGGGTTGATGGGCTCAGAAAAAAATGCTCTGAAATTTTTCTGTGGATTAGCCAGCTGAAGTGTTCCTATATAGTGGGTAAATTGCTGTAAGAGTACATTTCTAGTTTATTTAAGAAGAAACTTAAAAAAAAAAAAAAGGAAATACAAGTGATCATGTTTTATACTGCCTCCTAATTGAAATCCATCCTGAGTATTCTCAACTTTTTTTTATTGAGTTTTAAAACTAAAGGCAGTTTAGTAGAGGCTTGATGTCTCAATTTACTTATTTATTAAATAGTCTTGAAAATTGGCCTTTTCTTTGGAATAGAAGAAGAGATTATCATTTGTACAGGACTTGAAGTGACTTTTGTTGAGTTAGAAATGTGGCTTAAGTATCATTTCATTTTTTTCAAAAATGTGTATACTCATAAGAATAGGCAATTAGCAAGAAATCTCTGAAAATGTCAGTGTAGAATAAAGATACCATGACAAGGGGAATTCCCTGGCCGTCCAGCAGTTAGGACTCGGTGCTTTCACTGCTGAGGGCCCGGGTTCAATCCCTGGTTGCACAAGCCACGCAGCGAGGCCAAAGAAACAAAAAAAAGATACCATGACAGAAGTATTGAGGATTTTCACAAAGTGGGGTATTCTGCCACTTTGAGAGGGTCACATTCTTTTAGTTGGTGCTAGTTTTTCTCCAGACCTTGTTTAACCCTAGACTTAAATGCTCTGTGGAAAGAGAAGAAATTCCACCAGAGATTTTTGGTGACATTTAATCATCTTAACGATTTGAAGCATCTGAAATTAGATTACATATTGTAGCCATCAAGTCAGCAATGTGATTATTTGTGCCTGTTTCAGTTGCATAAGAGTGGTATCCATACTAATTTATAAATAAGCTACTTTGGGCTTCCCTGGTGGTGCAGTGGTTGAGAGTCTGCCAGCCGATGCCGGGGACGCGGGTTCGTGCCCCGGTTCGGGAAGATCCCACATGCCGTGGAGCAGCTGGGCCCGTGAGCCATGGCCGCTGAGCCTGCATGTCCGGAGCCTGTGCTCTGCAACAGGAGAGGCCACAGCAGTGAGAGGCCCGCGTACCGCAAAACAAACAAACAAAAAAGCTACTTAGCAGCACTTTGTGACAAAGGCTGGTCACCAAGTCCTGGCCAGCGTCAGGCTGGGACTGCCATGTGCTCCTGTTACACCTTCTCTGCTGCTCTCTGGTGTCTCCGTCATGGATTTAGACCATAATGTGCTGCACACACCCCACTGCCAGCCCTTGAGAAAAACATCACGACAGGTTCCTGTTGTCATGGCACAGTCTCAAGTCTTTAACCTTTAACCCCACCCGCGACTAGCAAAAGTACAATTCTGAAGACCTCTTATGTACTAAGCAATGCTCAGCCTTCCACAACTCTTTTGGACAAGCTATATACCAGATTAAGCCATCTGGTACTTTTAAAGGCACAGGTGTGGATCTTCTTGCCTCTTACAAACAGAACAACTTTTGGTGTGAGACCACGTCCTTGAGCAAAGCCTCAGTTCACTAAGGTCACAGATTGAACCACTAAGATATTCATACAAAAAGTCTGCATGCAGCCCTGAGGTAACCGCATCTCACCCAAACAGGAAATTTTTTTTAAAGAAGCTAACGGGAGACAGTACATCAACTGAAAATTTAAAAATACAGTATTTGTTAAACTCCTGCTTTTCCCTCCTCTTTGGTATTTCCCCTTACCTGCTCTGATGGGAATTCTTCCTTTCCCTCTTTTTGGTATTTCTTTTGTTTCTAGCCTGTTCCATTGTCAGCAAAACAGAACCTAATTTGATGGGAACCCAATTCCAAACATTCTTTGTTTAAATTTGCTCTGAAAGTCTATATTGAATATTCTTTCCTTCTGTTGTAAATCAGTAAAAGTATTACTTTAATATTAGTTACTGTTATGCTTCATATACAGCTAATATCCTTTGCCTGGTTCTCAAAAGCATCAATTAATTTCAGTTGTTTGATTCATCAGCCTCTCTGTTCCTCAGTAGAGTTTATTGGTCTGCTATGTAAAGTGATCACTCTAAAATGAAATTAAATGATGAAATCTCATTTGTAAAGCATTTTATTAGGTTTTATTTTAATTTTTATATCCTCCTTTAAATTTCTCCCCCCCCCCTTTTTTTTAAATAGCAAAGGACAAGGTTGCTCTTTTGATAGGAAATATGAATTACTGGGAGCACCCCAAGCTTAAAGCTCCTTTGGTGGATGTGTATGAATTGACCAACTTGTTAAGACAGCTAGACTTCAAAGTCGTTTCACTGCTGGATCTTACTGAATACGAGATGCGTAATGCCGTGGATGAATTTTTACTGCTTTTAGACAAAGGAGTCTATGGTAAGATGTTTATCATCTTTGCTTTTATAATTATCCACTATTTTTCTTGTATAAGTTTAGGTTAAGAGTTAAAAAAACAGAAAGGCATGGTAAACGGATTGTTGAAAAGTTTTATTCTTGTAATAAACGATGGATTTTGATCTTCATTCCATAGTTCCATATGACTAATTAGTTTGATGTCTTTACTTTCATGTGTCAAAACAATGATGTTCTTATTAGAATTCTTACCTATCTTACGTGATTTTGTTTTATTGACCACGAGAGCTACAGTATAGTAAAGTTCAATGACCAAATAGCAAATTGTATATTCATATATGTAAAATATTACTCTGTGTGTGTGTTTAGAGTACAAAATGCTGTAACCGAATGAACATTTCACGTTTGTTTCCTTTTTCTAACTATTGCGTAGTATTTTCAGGTCTTTTAGTGGGAACTACAATAGAGTTTAACAAGAAAATGTTGGTGAGTGAGACATATGAAAACAATCAGTAAACTAAAGTTTTATGCAGATACAGTTAAAGATGGACCTCCACAAAACTTCTAACAGTAAATTTTTAATGGTTTTTCTCATTCTTTTAAATATGTTAAGAACACTACATATATGTGATTCTTTAAAGAGAGAATATGCTGTCAGTAGTAAGCAATTTCTTTGGTAATTTCTTTCTTTTAGTGGGCATAACCACAAGCATGGAACGGCCAAATGTTGTGCTTTGAGCCATGTTTCTCAGAGTTGTACTCACCACGATGTTATGTAATAACATTCAACTGCCAGGAAGGTGACATTTCCAGGCCTGTTGTCCGGATGCCACCAATAAACAAAGCGTCGATTTGGCTTCTATATCTTTCCAATTATTTTACTTCAATAATTTCTAAATTTAGCCTTTTTACTTCTAATTAGAGTCATATGATGAGGCAAGCTTGGTACAATTGCTAAAGGTTCTCAAAGTAGAATTTTTAATGGAAGAAAAAAAATTTTTCAAGATGTAACACATTACTGTATGTGGGATGAGGGAAAGTCTTAAAATCATACTAAATAAGTTTTAAATGAGTTTCTTCTTAAGTAATAAGGATTACAGTTGTTAGGCAAGTGAAGCAACAAATTAAACCTCTCAGATTTGGGATTTCAACTATTATGCTGACATTTTAATAACATATCTTGGTTATGAGCATATAAAGTGATGAATCTGGGTGAATCCATTCATTTTTCTTATGAAAATATGGTAGAATATATGATACTAATGTGCCTTTGTGGTAGTTGGTTTATATTTTTAGTCTCTAATAAGGTGGTTGGTTGATTATTTTTATGTTACATAATTTATCTCCATTTTTAAGTGCATAGATGGCTTAAACAGGAAAAGGCTTCTAAAACTTCCCCAAAAGTAAGGAGGTAGAAGGAAGAAATATTTACCGATTTAGGTTTTGGGGTTGGTGAAGTATTTTAAGAGTGAGGGAATTATATGAAGAATTATGTACTTGATTATTTATTCTCACTCCTTATTGACATTATCACCTTGGCTTTAAGTCCTTTGTTTGGCTTTTTAAATCAAAACTTTTATTTGCCCCTGCAAGCTTGAGAACCAGAAATATTTAAAGTTTTGGCAAGAAGAGTTCAGCTTATGCTGAAGCTTTGCCCCAGTATGAAAACCTCAACTTGGAATATGGAATAAATAGGTATATTAAAGCAAAATGACAGCTTAAGAAAGCTAGAAAAGATGTTTAAATACTACTGATTCATGTCTTAACAGGGTGGCCGCATTATATTTTGAAGTATTGTGAATATCCCAAACATCAGACACATCTACTTTCAATGTAAGTGTGGTAGAGGCCTGAGGGCATAGGCGTTTCCCCTGGACTGTGCCCTGTGTCCAGCTGACAGCCCCAGGGGGCCAGGAGTACTTCAGGGGTAGGGGAGGCCAAGGCAGAGTCATAGGAATTTCACATTAGATGTGGGAAACACAGGCATTCAAGTTTATGCCCTTTTGTATTATAGTGCCCTTGGGTTTGTGAGAGAAATAAAAATTAACAGAAAATAAGTAACTCAATTTTTAAACATATATAAACATTAAAAACACAATCTAAGAACAGGAATAACTGACTTAAATACTACATGTCCTTGAAGATAAATAAGGATACAGATTTCAGTTGTATAGATAAACTAGGATGGAGAGTAACTACATATTTGGCTTGATATCCACCCTACCTAACACCTTTTTACATTCATCACTTGCTGCAGCTTAGATGTGCTTTGATAGAAAACAAGATTAAAGGAGTCCCCTAGAGTCTGTCATACAGAGTGAAGTAAGTCAGAGAGAGAAGAACAAATACCGTATGCTAACAAATATGTAGGGAATCTAAAAAAAAAAAAAAAGGGTCATGAAGAACCTAGGGGCAGGACAGGAATAAAGACGCAGACCTACTAGAGAATGGACTTGAGGATACGGGGAGGGGGAAGGGTAAGCTGGGATGAAGTGAGACAGTGGCATTGACATATATACACTACCAAATGTAAAATAGATAGCTAGTGGGAAGCAGCCGCATAGCACAGGGAGATCAGCTAGGTGCTTTGTGACCACCTAGAGGGGCAGGATATGGAAGGTGGGAGGGAGGGAGATGCAAGAGGGAAGAGGTAATGGGGATATATGTATATGTAGAGCTGATTCACTTTGTTACAAAGCAGAAACTAACACACCATTGTAAAGCAATTATACTCCAATAAAGATGTTTTAAAAAATAAATAAATAAAATACAATGCTAATGTCAAACCTGAAAAGAAAGAAAAAAAAAAGATTAAAGGAATCTGGTCAGAATAAGGCCAAAGCCTCATTCACTCTAGAGGAATCATTCACGTCAGTGTAGCTCAGTGGTTAAGTAACGGACCTGAGAGTAACCAACCCCAGGCTCAGCGCTCTGGCTTTTCTGCTTCCTAGCTGTGTGACTATGACCAAGTTATTTCACTTTTCTAAGCCAAAAAGGACTTATAAAATGGATAGACTAAATTAATGAAGTTGTTCCAGAATAAGTAAGATAAAATAATCATCCCTGTGTCTGGCACACTAAAAGCGCTCAAAATACTGTAGCTATTGTTGTCATAATTTTCTGAATTCAGATTTTCCTTCACCGATAGATGGGGGATTTGGACAACATTCCACTTCAGGCCTCAATAGAGAAACCCAGCTTTCATCTGTTATTATGTGTTACGGTTCAGTCTAAGATTTCATTTGAAAAAAAAAGAAGGGGTTTTTAAAGTGATAGTGTGGTGAAGTGATGAAAACCAGCACACCAACATTTTATATTTTCTGAGAGTAAAGTTAACTAGAAAGCCAGCAGTATAAAGAGACAGTATAACATAGCGCAGCAGTTGCTCTGGCTGTCATCCCACTTCCGGGTCTATCACTTATTAGTCATGTGAATGTGGGTGAGCTATTAAACCTCCCGGTGTCTCAGCTTTTACATCTGTAAGAGGGGGATGATAACATTGCCTACCTTATTATGAGATATGTGTTGTGAGGATTATGAGATAATAAAAGTAAAGGGCTTTTTTCCAACAGTGCCTGGCGTGTAGTAAGAACTATGTAGGTCGATGGCGGCAGCGGTGGTGGTCATGGTGGTGCATGTTCTAATCAGAGCCCTGTGCCAGGCAGGTGCACTGCAGCTCAACTCAAGTGGGAAAATCTTCCATTTAAACAATTATTTTCTCTGTAGGCAAAAATAAATATCTGTGACAGACTATTTTCTTAGAAATCATATTCCCAAGAAATAAAATTCCCAAAAGATCTCATTTATAAGATTGTATTTTTAACCACATTGAATTCTTTGACATTTTAAAAGAGACCTGTTTTGTCCTTCTATCCTTGAGTAATGAGGGTGGTTAATTAAACGTACAAGTAGTACTAGAGATGGAATTTTTAAAATACAGTGATTTGGTCTAGTTATTTAACATAAAAATGCTTAATCTCCTGCAGTATAATTTGTATGTAGACTTTGATACAAAATTCATATTACACTTCTCATGAATTATTCTGCAGTGGAGAAAAGGTATTTTGTTGTCAGTGCCTTAATCTCCATGATTGCAGAGCTGGGTATACAGCACTGAAACATTGGACCACACACTTAGCTTTTCCTGGATGATGGAGGCTAAACCTTCCCTTGAAGTTGCTTCTTCTCCCAAGCCAAGTCTTGCTTGAGCCAGAATGTGTTAAGTGATACATTGGGAGCAATACCCATGCTTTCTGGTTGGCTGTCTCTTAATGATATCAGTTGTAGAAATGGTACCATTTCTACTGAAAGTCAGACTCTTTCTAGAAAGGTCTCCAGATCTACCTCTGCCCTGACCAGTTTGCATTGTTAATTTAATGCAGTCAAGAAGTAATTACTGAGTTCCTGTTATGTCCCTAGCCCAGATAACGAGTATTCTGGGTGTTGAGGGAGATACAGAAAATAAAGAACATGATCTATACTCCCAGAAAATTACGGGACTTCCCTGGTGGTCCAGTGGTTAAGACTCCGAGCTTCCACTGGGGGATTTCCTCACCTATTAAATAGGTCATTTAAAGATTGTTATATGGGTTAAAATCAGATCATGTATATGAAGATGCTTTGAAAACCATGAAAATGCTACGCAAATATAAAATTCCTGTTTTTATTACGATCACTTTTATCAGAGAAACTATATCTATGTAGAACCGTAAAATGTCAATAAAGCAAATACTGTGTATGACTTTAAGTGTCAAGAGTGCTGCTGTAGGATTTCCCAGCAGGGTGAGGCTGAAGTGTGTTAGAAAACTAGAGACCAGGTGATAAGTTGCCGAGGGCTCTGAACCTGAGATAAGCCTGGAGCCTTGGTGAAGATTTGGGCAGATGGAAAGGAGATCGTGACCTGAGCAGGGTCAGGGAGGTTACAGATAAGCAAGTCTTGCTCTGGAAGCAGGAAAGAGAGAGCAGAGTCAGATTGTGAACACTTGACAGAGTATAAATTTTACTCTTTTAAAGTATACAATTCTTGGGCTTCCCTAGTGGCGCAGTGGTTGAGAGTCCGCCTGCCGATGCAGGGGACGCGGGTTCATGCCCCAGTCCAGGAAGATCCCACATGCCGTGGAATGGCCACTGAGCCTGCGCGTCCAGAGCCTGTGCTCTGCAACGGGAGAGACCACAACAGTGAGAGGCCCGCGTACCAAAAAAATAAATAAATAAATAAAGTATACAATTCTTTTCAAGTATACAGTGGTTTTTAGTATATGCACAAAGTTATGCAGTCACCTAATTCCAGAACATTTTCATCACCCCCCCAAAGAAAACCCATATCCATTAGCGGTCACCCCTCAGTCCTCCATACCCCAAACTCCTGGCAACAACAAATCACTTTCTGTCTCTGGATTTGTCTATTGAGGACATTTCATATAAATGGAATCGCTCCATGTGCGTCCTTTTGTGTCTGGCTTCTTTCACTTAGCACAGTGTAGTTAAGGTTCATCTGTGGTAGCGTTACTTTTATGGCTAATGAGTCCATTGTGTGCATATAGAACATTTTATTTATCCATTCATCAGCGGATTGGCACTTAGGCATTTTCCAGTTTGGGGATATTATGAATAGCACTGCTATGAACATTTGTGTGCATATTCTTCTGTGGACACTTGTTTTCAGTTCTCCTGGATATTTCCCTTGGAGTGGAATTGCTGGGTCATATAATTCTGAGTTTTGTTTTTTGACGAACTGCCTAACTCCAAAGTGCCTGCACTATTTGTATATTCCTGCTGGAAATAAACGAGGTTTCCAATTTCTCTACATCCTTGTCAGCATTTGTTACTGCCTTTTTGATTATAGCCATGCTAATAAGTGTGAAATGGTATCTCATTATTTTGTTTTGCCTGGTTAATGATGTTGGGCACCTTTTCATGTGCTTATTTGCCATTTGTATATTGTCTTTGGAGAAATGTTTATTCAAATCCTTTGCCCGTTTTAAAATTGGATTGTCTTTTTGTTGTTGAATTGAAGAGTTCTTTATATATTTTGGATACAAAGTGTCCTTATAGATATAGGATTCATCCTTACAAATATATATGTCCTTATAGACAGATAAGTATTTTCTCCCATTCTGTGGGTTGTCTTTTCACTTACTTGATCTTCATGGCTTAGCGAATTAAACCCACTCCCTTTGTCGTGATTTTCAAAATGCTATCTGTGCACTCTTACTTTCATTTCCAGTGATCATTTAATTCCTTGCCAGGCTAGTCTCCTTTCCATTAGCTGTCATTCCAGGCCCAAGCTTTGTTTCTGTGCATCCTGCCTGTAACGCACCTTGCTTTCTCTCTGCCTTTCCAGATCGTACCCTTTCTCTCAAGACCGTCCGTTATTGCTTCACCTTACACTGATATTCCTCTCTGCACTTTATTCATTTCATACAGGGTTGCCCTCATCACATGATATATGGTATTTAATTAGATGCCGGCTTTTCTTTAACTAATAACATGAGCATGCCTGAATGAATTGCAAGACCCTCAGGGCCAGGAACTCTGTCTTCATTTCTTTTTCATTGTCCTCACTGCCTACATGATAATATTCAGGGCTCACCTGAGGTAGAATAAACCCACACTGAATATATGGGTGTGCCCCTTTTGTCATTTTTTACCCAAAGTGATACATATGAAAGACCCCTTTTTCTCATTTAAATAGGAGTTCAAGAAAAGTAGGCAACCTGGATCCTGCCCTCTAGGGCCAAAGGAAGCAAGTTTTCTTGGCCGTTTAAAGCCACATTCTTGCTAGGGGTTAGGGCTGTAACTACAAAGAGTTAGGGGGGCCTCCCTGGTGGTGCAGTGGTTGAGAATCCGCCTGCCAATGCAGGGGACACGGGTTCGATCCCTGGTCTGGGAAGATCCCACATGCCGCGGAGCAACTAAGACTGTGGACCACAACTACTGAGCCTGTGCTCTAGAGCCCGCGAGCCACAACTGCTGAACCCACATGCTGCAACTACTGAAGCCCGCGCACCTAGAGCCCGTGCTCCACAATGAGAGAAGCCACCGCAGTGAGAAGCCCGCGCACCGCAATGAAGAGTAGCCCCCGCTCATCACAACTAGAGAAAGCTCCGTGCGCACAAAGACCCAACACAGCCAAAAATAAATAAATAAATAAATAAATTTTTTTTTAAAAAAAGAGAAAACCAAAAAAAAATCTATCTAAATGCCTTTTTACTGTTCACTAAGGAACCACATACTGATATTTTTGTTGTTGCTGTTTTTGCTTTGGTTTTGTTTTTACAACCAAAACAAACTTCTCTTCAAGAATGTGTTTAAAGTTGTTTGATACAGTTTTTAGCGTACCATTTCTCAGTAAAAAGAAAATGACTCATCTTTTTTTGGGGGGGCGGGGGGTGGAGGGTGCCTCACTGCGCAGCTTGTGGGATCTTAGTTCCCCAATCTGAAGCCACGCCCCCTGCAGTGGAAGCGCAGTCTTAACCACTGGACCGCCAGGGAAGTCCCATGACTCATCTATTGAACACTAAAACTAACCCAAATTTTAGATCATTAATTCAATAGACCATAGGTGGAACATTAATGATATTTATATCTCATAATGAAAATAAATAACAATCCATAAAATGAGCTTTCTCTGCTTAGAAAAAGCTACATTTATATTTTTATAACCCTTACTAATATTGTAAGGAAATGCTATGGAATTTCATATACTTGACACTGCAGTGGCTGTTCGTCTGAGTTGTGTTTATTCCTTCATCCAATAAATACTATACTCCTGCTGTGTGCCAGGAATGCACAGATAAATGTAAGACTGCCCTGCCCTGAAGAAGTTTCTGGTTTCACAGAGGAGACATGAGTCAGCAAAGAAGTCCTTAGCCTTTTTTTGTATTTTAACATCATGAGATAAAACTGCATTCCATATGATACCATTGGTTACAAATATATTACCTTTATGAATTAAAATACACTTCTGGATAGCATCTTGATGTTGGTTGAAAATTCAGTACTTAAATGAAGATGGTCAAAATAATTTAATACAAATTCAGTTAACACTGAGTTGTGTTTATAGTTGCACATCTCTTAAATAAGCATGCATTAATGTCTTTTTTTTCTTAAAGAGTGCTACATGTTCAGAGTGCAATTGCTCTTTTTTCTTGCTTTTCAGGACTATTATATTATGCAGGACATGGTTATGAAAACTTCGGGAACAGCTTTATGGTCCCTGTTGATGCTCCAAATCCATATAGGTCTGAAAATTGCCTGTGTGTACAAAATATACTGAAATTGATGCAAGAAAAAGAAACCGGACTCAATGTGTTCCTGTTAGACATGTGCAGGAAAAGGTAAACTGTCCATTCTTTATATACTGAAGCTCGTTGGTCAGTTAAATATCAACCTTGACAAGTTAAATCTGAAGGCAAACCTCTGCATGGTAGGAATCACTTAAGTTTGTGAATTTTAGGTTATAGACAGAAACTGATGAAGAAGAAAACTAGAGGAAAATATATTTTCTCTGTGTGTTTTACTTTTTCCTGTCTGCTCTAGAACAAAAGGGAATGGGTATTTTCTCATAATAGAAAAGATACAGGGACTTCCCTGGTGGCACAGTGGTTAAGAATCCACCTGCCAGTGCAGGGGACACGGTTTCCAGCCCTGGTCCGAGAAGATCCCACATGCCACGGAGCACCTAAGCCCGTGCGCCACAACTACTGAGCCTGCTCTCTAGAGCCCGCGAGCCACAACTACTGAGCCTGTGTGCCATAACTACTGAAGCTCGCACGACTAGAGCCCATGCTCCGCAACAAGAGAAGCCACTGAAATGAGAAGCCCACACACCACAACGAAGAGTAGCTCCCGCTCACCACCAACTAGAGAAAGCCTGCATGCAGCAACAAAGACCCAACGCAGCCAAAAATAAATAATATAAATTAAAATTAAAATTAAAAAAAAAAAGAAAACATACAGCTCTTCAGCCTGCCTTTAGAACGTTTCTAACAATCCCTGCAGCTGTTCCTCCAGGAATTAGCAGAGACACCATGCATGGAGTGAGGGCCTCTAGTTAGTCATGGTATTGCAGACAGAGAAAGTTTAGCTGAAGCAGATGTTTGAAGATTTGGATCCCATTTGTCTGCCATTGTGTTACTAAGGAGTGGAGCCAATGATGATTCTACTCAGATTTAGTGTTTTGCTTGCTCAGCTTTTACCAATCAAAATCCAATGGCCAAATTCAAACGTAAGTCCAGTTTTAAAGCTAACAAGAAAAAAGGTGTGAGTCTCTTCTGTCTCAATAGTTTAGGAGCCCTGGATTACTTTTGGTAAATATGTAGCTAATAAGATAAAGGAATTTGAACCTATATATATATATATATATTTTTTTTTTTTTTTTTTTTTGCGGTACATGGACCTCTCACTGTTGTAGCCACTCCCTTTGCGGAGCACAGGCTCCGGATGCGCAGGCTCAGAGGCCATGGCTTACAGGCCTAGCCGCTCCACGGCATGTGGGATCTTCCCGGACCGGGGCACGAACCCATGTCCTCTGCATCGGCAGGCGGACTCAACCACTGCACCACCAGGGAAGCCCTGAACCTATAATTTTAAGTTATGTGTAATAGGATAGTATCATGTTTATTATTTATGTTCTTTTAAGAATGCTGTTTTAACTTTTCATATTTATATCTGTCCTTCTCCTCTCCTACCTTTTAAATAGAAATGACTACGATGATACCATCCCAATCTTGGACGCACTAAAAGTCACTGCCAATATTGTGTTTGGATATGCCACGTAAGAAACTTTTATGTTTATGTTGAGGATTCCTTCATTCTTTGATGACTTCTTTTTGATTGTGAATTAGAAGCCTAGAAATATCCATAGCCATCTAGGCATAAATTTGCCTCGATATTCTTGATAGAAATTTTTAAATAATTGACTTCAGCACTTCATAGCTTGGCATCTTCTTTTTACTAAGCACCAAAGCACTTAGTTCTTGCTTAAAGATTAACTCTTTAATTGGGATGCCATGAGAGAGGCAGGGGAGTACATGAGGCTCAGCAGTTTTTGCAGAAGCCTCACGCGGCAAGTGTTTGCTTTTTTAAAAAATGTCTTTTTTCAGGTGTCAAGGAGCAGAAGCCTTTGAAATACAGCATTCTGGGTTGGCAAATGGAATCTTCATGAAATTTTTAAAAGATAGATTGTTAGAAGAAAAGAAAATAACTGTGTTACTGGATGAAGTTGCAGAAGGTAAAATAAAAACTAAAGAGAAAGCTACTCAGGGTTCTCTGTTGGGTCATTATTTTATTCCTATTGTTACTGTGCAGATTTGGAGTTCGTATTTATCTTATAAGACAGTTTTTTTATATAATGTTCACAACACTCAGGTTTCCCTCCTTCCTTCCCTATTGGCTTAGCTACATGCATCTGTGCAGTATTACTTGAAGTACAAGTCTGACCCCAGACATGGTTGTGAAATAAATGAAGTTTAATCCTCAGAGCTCTTCACCTTGTCTCTATGCTTAGTGCCTGATGCTGCCCAGTCTGCTTATTTGCAAAAAAAAAAAAAAAAAAATTGTCTAATGAGCATCCTCTTTCAGGATCAGACAGATAAACTTTACAGAAATGCTGAGACCCTATGGGGAAAAGCTGGGTTCTTTTTTTTTTTTTTTTTTTTTCTTGATGAACTTAGTAGTTTTAAAATTCTGCTTTAAGGACAGGATCCTAGAGGTCTAACACCATGTCTTCCATTCCCTTCTATTCCTTCCTTCCCTGCCTGGCATAATGCTGTGCTCGTGTCAGGTGTTGAATAATCACGTTACAGCCATAGATTGACATGTGTTTTTTGAAATGCCATTTTACAAGTCATATCAAAAAGAAGGCAGTTCTTTTACAAACTGGCTCACTAGCAAATGGAGTTTCATGGATGTTCCAAAGACGGCAGCTTGAGTGTATGGTATCTGAGTGTTTCACAACCTGCTGTTAGTCACATTCGTTTATTTTCATGTTTTTGTCGGTGTAGATCCCTTAGCTGGATCACTTAACTACTTTCCCCTTTAATGTAGACAGTCAGAGCTTTGGCCCTCCTTCTTCAACCAAAGAAGTTCTGCTTTTATCTGTTTTACATATTGTGTGGGCTTCTATTTAAGTTCTCATTTGAAGACAAAGTTCTGGTGCTTAAAAAAAAAAAAATTAAAGCCTTTGGAGTATGTCAGTTATTTTCAAAGTGAGATCTGTGAAGGTGCTCCAGAGACTAAAATGTTTTATTCTAATTTTAGTCTTTAAGATATATTAACTATCTTAAAACTTAGTAAAAAGCACCAGTTCACCCACATATGATATATACTTTGTTGTTATGGCAATGAATGGCATCCCAGTATGTGCTATGAGTTTATATTTGAACTTCTGGATTATATTTTTATTTTATTATATATTTGAACTTTGGATCTTCTGGATAACTTAAAAATATTCAGAAAAAAAGTAAGTATTCAAAGATCATAGACCAAATAGTTAAGGCAGAAAAACTACCTTTCCAGTTTCAATTGTGTACCCATGAAACAAAATATGAAATAAGCTGATTGCTGTTACAAGGCTCCAGTTTTTCATCTGTGACCCCGGATTTTGATTTTTGTACTCCAGATAGCATTATCGTTAAGTTGCTTGAACTTGCAAAATAAATTCTTTCCTATCTAGTTTTGGCAGTATGGCATTTAAGGAACCCAAAAACCATCTTACTATATAAAACTCCAAGACCTGCTAGAAAAAATTATTTAATTAGTATTTCATTTTTAATGGTGTAAGTCCCTTAGAACATACTTCTGACAGTTTTTATTGTGAAATTAGTTGTTCAACATGAATATCAGACCTTGACAGTAATCTACATCCAATTATATGTTCCCTCTCTCTCTTTCCTTGCCCCCCTTACATGGTAACCATCATTCTAAGTCTTGTTTATCATTCCCTTGATTTGCTTCTTACAGTTTTAATTGAGTTTATATTATGTCTGCAAGAAGTATGTATATTTTAATTTTAGTTGTTTTTAATTTTATCAAAAGATATTATGCTGTGTATTTGGGACTTGAAGTTTTTCAGTTAATGTTATATTGCTAAGAGTAATCCATATTGTTGCATGGCTGTGGTTCATTCATTTTGACTGTATTATAATAATCTACTGTGCAAACATACTAGTTTTTTCAGCTGCTCTCCTGTTGAGCATGAGTTACATCCCAGTTTTCGCTATCGTGAACAGTACCGTTGTAACAATCTCTTATATGTCTCCTGGAGTGTGTATGCAAGATTTTCTTTGGGGTATAAATCTAGTATTTGGAATTACTGGATCGTGGGGTATGTCAGTATTCGATTTTAAGAAATAATGCCAAACCGTTTTGCAAAGTGGTTGCACCAATCTACACTTACCCTCTTCCCCGTAATATACAAGAGGTCGTGTAAATCCGCACATCACTTCATATGTCAGACTTTTTTATTTTTGCCAATCAGATGTGTTAAATACTATCTCGTTGTGGTTTTGATTTGGGTTTCCCTGATTGTTAGTGATATTGAACATGTTTTTAAGGGCAATACGTATGTCTTCTTATGAAAATCTGCTCGTGTCCTCGGTCCATTTTTCTATTGTGGTGTTTTTGCTTTTCTTACTGATTTAGAGGAATTCTGATATGTTCTTGATGTCGCACTAGCTAGGACCTCTGAGACACTGTTGAGTGAAAGTAGTAGTGGTAGACATTCTTGCCTCATTTCTGATTTTAAACGGAATGCTTCTAATATTTTCACATTTAGAATCAATGAATTTAAATCCAACGTGATAATCTTTTTCCTTCAACTAGAAAATTTAGTTCAACTACATTTACCGTAGGCTTTTCGTATCTGTTTTAGCCATTTAATTTATTTGGCTCATTCTTCCTTTTTCATCTTTTAAAAAACTGATTTCTATATCTTCTCTCCTACAACAATATAATTTTATATATGCTCACGACCCTTAGGCTCCCCCCCAACCCCCAATATGTTGATATAACTTAGTTCTCAACTGTTTGATATATTCCTCCCTCCCATTCTGTGTGTGTGTGTGTGTGTGTGTGTGTGTGTTTATATAATAATCATATATATAAAATCACACTCTCTCTCTCTCTCTCTCTGACCTTACTATTGGTGAAAGAAAAACATTTGGAATCTCTTTGTGAGCAAAAGGGATAAAGTCTTAGAGTTTTATGTCTGTTTTTCCCAGATAAGTCACTACTTTCCCAAGACAGATATTAATTTATTTTTATTAATGTATACAGAAATGGGATACATTTATTGTAATGTATTCATATAAAAGAATATCTGGTTTTATAAATTTAAAGAGATTTGTTCCTATTCCTAAGTCTCTAAATTATGTTGAATGAAAATAGTATTACAAAAATATGTGTGTAACATTTTTGTTAAGCACAAAATCTAAAACGTTCGCACGTACTATTTACCAATATCTACATGAGTGAAAATTAAAATCTGCCTAAGAATATACAGAGTCCTTTGGCTACTTTGAGTTGGGGGAGGACAGTGATGGTGCTTTAACATATTGGTAGTTTTAACACATTATTTCCTTTTTTAAAAATAAGTCTTAGGTAGGTAAGACAGCATGATATTTTAACTTGCTCATAGCTGTGTCATCATTTATTATGAGAATGTATTTGTTTATCATGTTGAGAATGGATTTCTCAACAGAGTATAGACATAAAATTATGACTGCCCATACAGTAAAGAAATATACTTTCAGCTCTTTGTGAATTTCAAGGCTTAAAATATTGGGGATTCATTAATAGAATTATAGAAGATAAAAGCTAGAAAGGGGCCTTTAGAAGTGAGCTGGTCCAGTATTTTTACCTGTTTGCTCACTGCTATATCCCTAGCACCTGGAACCATGCCTAGCACATAGTAGGTGCTTGGTAAATATCTGTTGAGTGAATAAGTGATATTGAGGATATAGCGTGATTTGTAGGAGAGTTCTTGGTCTAAATGAAAGGATGTGGTCTTAAAACTTACATTCACTTCTTATCTTTTAGATATGGGTAAATGTCACCTTACCAAAGGCAAACAGGCTCTAGAGATTCGAAGTAGCTTATCTGAAAAGAGAGCACTTACTGACCCAATCCAGGGAACAGCACATTCTGCAGAATCTCTGGTGCGGAATCTCCAGTGGGCCAAGGCACATGGTACAGTAAAGTCTATTTCCTATGAGCTATTTCTATATAATATGTTTATATAAAATCGTAAAGTGTTTTTCCTTCTGAATATACAGCTTTCCTCCGAATTTTGTAAGGAAAATATTTTAGTCTAGTGAGTAAACCCAAGACTAAGCAAAGGTTTCAGTTATAGATATTACACTGATTTATTTGATGTTGGAAATATTAAATTAACCCATTATTTTCACCTTTGATAAAATTAAAATGATCATTCTTAAATTCTATCTTTAAAACTATTTTCAAGGGGGAAGGCGACGGGTCTGCAGCTGGGGGTAGGGCGGCCACGCGCCGAGCGGGCACCGCGGAGGGGGAGGCCGGGGACTGGGCCGGCGCGGGACGGCCGGGCGGCCGTGACCTTGGGCGGCGCAGTGGTCTGCGGACGGCGCACAGCTGGCGTCCTCTCCCGCCGGGGCTCCCTCAGGCCCCGCTGCGGCCCTGGGCTGCCTGCACCGGCCAGGCCGGTCCCCCAGGCTCAGTTGCCGGTTCTGGACGGCATTGAAAATGCCTCGTGTAAAAGCAGCTCAAGCTGGAAGACAGGGCCCTGCAAAGAGACGTCTTGCAGAACATTTTGCAGCCGGGGAGATAATCACTGACATGAACAGAAAGGAATGGAAACTGGGATCACCCATTGGCCAAGGAGGCTTTGGTTGTATATATCTTGCTGATGTGAATTCTTCAAAATCGGTGGGCAGCGATGCACCCTGTGTTGTAAAAGTGGAACCCAGTGACAATGGACCTCTTTTTACTGAATTAAAGTTCTACCAGCGAGCTGCCAAACCAGAACAAATTCAGAAATGGATTCGTACCCATAACCTGAAGTACTTGGGTGTCCCTAAGTATTGGGGGTCTGGTCTACATGACAAAAATGGAAAAAGTTACAGGTTTATGATAATGGATCGCTTTGGGAGTGACCTTCAGAAAATATATGAAGCAAATGCCAAAAGGTTTTCTCGGAAAACTGTCTTGCAGCTAAGCTTAAGAATTCTGGATATTCTGGAATATATTCATGAGCATGAGTACGTACACGGAGATATCAAGGCCTCAAATCTTCTTCTCAGCTACAAGAATCCTGACCAGGTGTACTTGGTAGATTATGGCCTTGCTTATCGGTACTGCCCAGAAGGAATTCATAAAGAATACAAAGAAGACCCCAAAAAATGTCACGATGGCACGATTGAATTCACCAGCATCGATGCGCACAACGGTGTGGCCCCATCAAGACGTGGTGACTTGGAAATCCTTGGTTATTGCATGATCCAGTGGCTTAGTGGCCATCTTCCTTGGGAGGATAATTTGAAAGATCCCAACTATGTTAGAGATTCCAAAA
Organism: Hyperoodon ampullatus; assembly: GCF_949752795.1. Lineage (NCBI taxonomy): Eukaryota > Metazoa > Chordata > Mammalia > Artiodactyla > Ziphiidae > Hyperoodon > Hyperoodon ampullatus. The sequence continues at coordinate 74,177,816 of NC_136926.1, forward strand.
TTAGATACAGAGAAAATATCGCAGGTTTGATGGACAAATGTTTTCCTGAGAAGAACAAGCCAGATGAAATTGCTAAGTACATGGAAACAGTGAAGTTACTGGATTATGCCGAAAAACCTCTTTATCAAAAGTTACGAGATATTCTTTTGCAAGGACTGAAAGCTATAGGAAGTAAGGAGGACAGCAAGCTGGACCTCAGTGTCGTGGAGAACGGAAGTTTGAAAGCAAAGACAATAACAAAGAAGAGAAAGAAAGAAATAGACCAGAGCACACAACCTGGTGTTGAAGATATGGAATGCTCAGATACACAGGCAGAAGAGGCCATACAAACCCGTTCGAAAACCAGGAAGAGAGTCCAGAAGTAAATCAAATATTGTGAACCAGTTTTTCTTTTCTTCCTTTCATTTGACTCTTTCCTCCTTTCATTTCACTTTTTCCTCTTTTTCTGTATTAAGTGTTTTATTTTCATGTGAGTCTTGTGGAGTGGGAGAAACAATGAAGTACCTATGTCTTTGAAAAGCAGACTCTTTTTTATTAAATACTTTGTAGAATTTACTCAAGCCTAATTTATAAAATTTCACAGTATTAAGGTTATACCCTTTAAGCTGTCCCATGCTGTGTGTTTGAGGTTCTGGGGTACATATAAGAAATATTACTATGACATGCACTTTTCTAATCGTTGTATATTTCCTAGAGTGTATAAACTGTTTGGCAAACTCCTTACTTTTAAGGAAATACACAACTTAAAATAAAGGTCTCTTTTTGCTTGATACAAATACACAATTTGTTGTGGGCATAAAAAAAAAAAAAAAAAAAAAACTATTTTCAAGGGCTTCCCTGGTGGTGCAGTGGTTGAGAGTCCGCCTGCTGATGCAGGGGACACGGGTTCGTGCCCCAGTCCGGGAAGATCTCACATGCCGCGGAGCGGCTGGGCCCGTGAGCCATGGCCGCTGAGCCTGCGCGTCCGGAGCCTGTGCTCCGCAACGGGAGAGGCCACAACAGTGAGAGGCCCGCGTACCTCAAAAAAAAACACAACTATTTTCAATTTGTCTAACATACAATCCCTTAGATTCTCCTATATTGTGAGATGTTGAAATGTGCCATTTCAAAAATCAGACAGTCCCCTACTTGATAAACATGTTATCTGTAAAATGGGGACAAGAAGTAGTGCTTACTTGATAGGGTTGTTGATATTGAATGAAATCACATGTAAAGACACAAACGTGATGGTCAGCAAATACTGAATGCTTATAAATATTACTGAGCATAACTGAGCATTGTCTCCTGGACATTTGAATCCGTGGGTGGGTGAGCAAGAGAAAGAAGGTGAGGCAGAAATCATCTGCAACTTAATCACCTCTGGTAATTCTATGTGATTTAGTGAAAAAGTAAGTTTAAATTATTGGCTGAAATAATGGTTGGTTGAATCTTCTATGAATCCCAAATATCTATGCTGTGGATACATTATTAAGTGATAACTGAAAATTAACTGTATTTGTATTTGTTGAACTCCTATATAATGTCTTTTTTTTCGTAACAGTCTGTTCTCTAAGATATATTTTTGGTAAATTAACACATTGAAGCACATTAAAATGCAAAATGCCATAAATATATTATCTTGGCATTCCAGATAATTGGATAAGTAGTTAAAATTCTTTTTCTTTAAAAAAGCTCTAAAACAACAACAAAAATCACAGTTAAGAGCAACCGTAAACAAAACCTTCCATAAAATGAAATTAAAAGGTCAAATAGGGACTTCCATGGTGGCGCAGTGGTTAAGAATCCTCCTGCCAATGCAGGGGACACGAGTTCGAGCCCTGGTCTGGGAAGATCCCACATGCCACGGAGCAACTAAGCTCATGCGCCACAACTACTGAGCCCGCATGCCACAACTACTGAAGCCCGCGTGCCTAGAGCCCGTGCTCCGCAACAAAGAGAAGCCACTGCAACGAGAAGCCCGCGCACCGCAACGAAGAGTAACCCCACTCGCCGCAACTAGAGAAAGCCCATGCTCAGCAACAAAGACCCAACACAGCCAAAAATAAATAAGTAAATTCATTAAAAAAAAAAAAAGCAGAATTGTTAAAGATGAAGCATAATGTCACTGAGTAGTTTATTTAAAAGTATTTTCATGAAGAGTAAGGAAACAGTGAAAATATATCTACAATTGTATGTATACTTTTGATTACCACTATAAAAATTATGTATGCAGAGGGACAAGAGCTGTAAGAAAATAGAAAACAAAAGATACTTCCTTGACCAGTAGAATATTGCACTCTTTTTTTTAAGTGTGTGTGTGTCTTTAAACAATGTTAGTTGTATAACATTTTTAAGCAGCAAAAATAGCTCTAATTGTATTTTGCCTCATAAAGAATATTTGTTTGCCACTTAACATCAGAAAACTTATGAAGCATTCTTTAAATATTTATAAATTGTTTTTTCAGAACTTCCAGAAAGTATGTGTCTCAAATTTCAATGTGGTGTTCAGATTCAATTAGGATTTGCAGCTGAGTTTTCCAACGTCATGATAATCTATACAAGTATAGTCCACAAACCACCTGATATACTAATGTGCGATGCCTATGTTACCGATTTTCCACTTGTAAGTCTTTTTCTTCTATTTAAAATATAATGATATATCCTTACAACTAAGTTTTTGAAAACTTAAAAGTTGATAAATGTAAAGGCAATATATATATATATTACACTTAAAAAAATATTCGCATCATGATAGTCGTAATATTTAAAAATTGCCAAAATACCTTAAATATGTTAAGTTTAGGAATGTCTGAAGTTCACCCAGAAAAGAAGGCTTTAATTTCCCTTACCCTAAATAGGATATCAAATATGAAGGAATAAAATGTGCTATACATATGTCCAGAATAACTTCCTTTTAAAAACGTTTCCAAAAAAGTTACTACAACAGTGTAAGTCATATTTGCCAAGCTATAGTAGTATATTGGAAGAATAGAAACCTAGTTCTTTCCAAAACATTTATTTCGTATTGGCCTAAGGAAGCCACTAAACAATATCCCTCTTTCCTACATAGTTGTAGTAAATTGAGACGTAAGCACGGAGTAAGGGAAACAATCCAAAACATCTCCTTTGCTTCTGATAAAGCCTTCATGGAGGACATTTGCTCAGTGTGACCCCCAGAATTAGACAGGTCTGTGCACCAGTCCCGGCAGCTCTGGACCAGGGTTGGCCCCCGGGCACCGGGCAGGCGGAGCCTGAGGGCTGCTCTCTATAGAGTCACAGAGTAGATCCCCTGCTCTCGACAGCCGTTGCCTCTAAAAGAAAAAAGGGGAAAGCTGCCTTTGGCATGTCTACTTATTCCTCTTAAACATACAAATCACATAAATCCCCCTGCACCTTCCCAAAAGTGATGAATAAGGAAGGAGAGAATCCAGGAATCAAACACTAATGGGGCTCGAACTTAAAAGGAAACTTGAGGACACTTAGAAGTGTTTGTAGGAATAGTTTGAAAGTAACTGTCCTTTCAGAGCTCACTTCTTAAGTGTATCGGTGAGGAATTTAGAATTTACTCTAGAATGTTATTTTCATTGCATCTCTAGCCCTAGGTAAGGGATTACCTACTCTGACCACAGTTCATCAGAGAGCAGTACCTGTTAAGATGTTTTATGGTCAGATGATGTTGTGACTTCCATTGATTTCATTAATAACATTTGCTGATTTTCACAGGACCTAGATATTGATCCAAAAGATGCAAATAAAGGGACGCCCGAAGAAACTGGGAGCTATTTAGTATCAAAGGATCTCCCCAAGCATTGCCTCTATACTAGACTCAGCTCACTGCAAAAATTAAAGGTTATTACTTTTCCTGTCTATAACTACTAAGGGAAAACTTTATGAAAGTGAAAATGCATTTTTGCCTGTGAACCTTGAATTGGTCCATAGATGTGCTGCCACTTTGCGTATTAAGTTGAGGTAGAGTGAACGGGTGGCTGTGCAGCAAGTCTCAGTGACCTTCTGCATGTTGTATTCTGTCCCTGATAACGGCCTGAGGATTTGTGTGTGAGGATGCAAGTAATTACCCTCCACGGTGTTAAAAAGTTAGAGACAAAAAGCATAGTCTACTAAATATAAATATCTTAGCATTTTCAGTTAAGCATTTCCTATTTCTGACTTTCTACAAAACGTAACAAATTAGAATTGGAATTTATTTTGATCTCTTTTCATCTCTCATTGACCTTAAATCAGAAACTACATGGTACATGGTCTATAGGGTTGAGCTTTCTAATAGAACCAAATTCTTGCCAACCTGAGTTTTTATTTACAGCCAAAACTTGGGGAATGAAGTGAGCACTATTGACAGTCATGGGAGGACAGTCATAAACCTGCTGTCGCCCCGTTCATGGCTAATCTACTTACACTCTCCTTGTATCTTTGAACTTCTGTCCATTATCTGATTCAATTATACTTCTCCACCTATGATTGTGATTATTCTGTAGTATTTTTAAAACAGCTAAACAAAATTTTGACCTAGATGCAAAGCCAGTTATTGTTTCATTAAAAGATAATTCCCCATCTCCAGTAATAGGGAAAGATAGTTTCCCAAGCCCCACTGCTTGGAAAATACCTTTTCCCTGTTCATCAGGAATACAATACCAGATCTCTATGATTTTGACTATACTAATTCAAAGTATTGAATGAGGGAAAAGGAAGCTAATTCTAGCCGGCCTTTCTTAGTATAGGGAATGTGTAAAGGATACCTTGAGGGTCTGGAACCTGGGAAACAGGAGTGAGACTGGGTTTTTGTTGTTGTTGTTTGGTTTTGTCTGTATGTATGTGTGTGAATGCGAGTCTAAGATTGATATACTTTCAGGGTTGATGAAGATAACAAACCTTTTCTTTTCGTTTTCAGGAACATCTAGTCTTCACAGTGTGTTTATCATATCAGTACTCAGGATTGGAAGATACTGTAGAGGAAAAGCAGGAAGTGAATGTCGGAAAACCTCTCATCGCTAAACTAGACATTCACCGAGGCTCCGGAAGGAAGACTTGCTTCCAAACTTGTGTTATGTGTAACAGCCCTTACCAGAGCTCAACAGCCGTGTCCGTGGGAGCTGGCCATTATCGTTCATCTCAAGACTCATTCTGTGGTGTTTACCATTCACATCTTAGTAACTCAAGTAATGTGATGCCATCAGATAGTTGTCGTTGCAGCCGGACTGCAGATGCATTTATTTCAAGTCATCATACCCACCATTATTCATGTCAGTTTGGCAGAAGCAATGTGCCAGTAGAGACAACTGATGAAATACCATTCGGTTTCTCTGATGGGCTCAGAATTTCTGAAAAGTGACCTTTTTTGTTTTTGAAAGTTATCATAATTAATAGATGTCTCATCCAACAGTACTTAACATAAAGTGAGGTATTGGGGAAAAGCAAATATATATACGTGTGGAAAGAAAAAATTAGTAACAGCTGTTTCATGGTAAACTCAGGACTTTGAGATACTGGAATTATATTATTTAACTACGGACTTCCTCTTTTAAGATTCTGTGAATTGGTTGATTTGTTCTGTAAGTATGAAGTATGGATGTGTATATGTTTATGTGTATATAACAAAAATGTTTTCATTTTGACCACTCTGAAGTAAGAACAGTGGGAATGGCATTACTGTGGAATAAGTCGTTGTATTTTTAGAGCCAGAAAATGTACCTTGGTGATCATCAGGCTTAACCTAATTTTAACAGTGGGAGAAACAGACTGAGGCATCTTGTTTAAGTTAGAGCTGAGACCTCCAGGCTTCTATTCCAGTGTTTATTCCACTACACACTGCCTTCCTGACAGGTTCTGAGACAGGTAGTATTTTGGTAGATAGATTTAAAGATATATAAATATGGATATCTGTATATAATCTAGAAATGTATGAACTTTAGTTTGTGATTATAGGACTTTGCTGCAAATGCCAGTTAAGAGGTTTGTATATAAATCTTATGTATAACAGGCTGAAATTTCTTAAGGTCATGAAAGCACGTGAGAAGTGACAAGATGTTTGTCTATGTTAAAGCCCTAGACAGCAGGATAATTTTGCTACTGGATGACCTTGGTAGCTGTTTACCTGAATCTTACAAATATTGGACATGTCTTCCTTAATAAGGTGTATTTTCTCATTTTACTGGCCTTAGGAGACAGTCACCTTTGGTTCTACCTAAAAGCAAGTTTAAAAAGCAGCTGGCAATAAAAAGGTTGAATTAGTAATTTTAAAACATCCCACAAAGAAAATCCCAGGCCCAGATGTCTTCACTGCTGTAGTCTACCAGACATTTTTTAAAGAAGTAGCACCAATCCTTTGCAAACTTCTTCCAAAAATAGGAGAACACTTCCCAACTCAATCTTTTGAGTCCAGTATTACCCTAATACAAAACCAGAGACATTGCAAGAAAACTACAGAGCAGTATCTATTATGACTATAGACACAAAAAATCATCAACAAAATACTAGCAAAATATAAAAAGGGTCATACACCATGACCAAGTGAAATTTATCCCAGGAATGCAAGGTGGGTTTAACATCCAAAATTAAACATAATGTGTAAATTATCTTGTTATTCACAATAGTTATATTCTATAATGTCACTATGAATACTGAATTAGTGAATACAGAGCCATTGCTCCTAGGGGAAATGTGTGTGTTTTACACATATACGTATCTCAAATAGACTGTAACCTTAAATCCTAAAAACAATTTATCCTGGTAGAGTCTATTTATTTTATAAGAGACAAAATGAGGTTCAGAAGTATTAAGTGACTTGCCTGAGGCCACCCAACTAATGGGCCAGACTTGGGATTCAGACCCATCCAACTGGCCCCAGAGCCAGAGCTTCTTGCACTATACTGCCTTTCCCCATGCCTTCTCCATCCTCTGGTCATCTCTGCAGGAGAGCTGAAACAAAAAGGCAAAGCATTGCCTTGTTTGACCTCAGCTGAGAACTTGCACCTCAAGGAACTCAGTTTTTTTCACCAGTCTGCACATGTCCATGAATGGTCATAAAAGTGCTGCAAGTATTGACTTTAGGGTTATAAATAAATTTTAAATAAGTAAATTGGCAAATTTACAAACACAGAATTATGAATGAGGATCATGTCCCTAAAGATCAAAATTACCACATTGTCTTAATGTATACAGAAAAAGCATTTGATAAAATTCAGCACCCTTTCATGATAAAAATACTCAAGAAACTAGAAATAAAAGGGGAACGTCCTCAGGATGATAAAGGGCATCTACCAAAAAACCACACCTACTTAAACATCATACTTAATGGTGACAGACTGAATACTGACTGCTTTCCCCCTAAGATCAGAAATAAGGATTTTCATTCTCACCACTTCTATTCAACACTGTACTTGAGGCAGTAGCCAGGGCAATTAGGTAAGAAAAAGAAAGGGCAACCATATTGGAAAAGAAGTAAGACTATATGTATTCAGAGATGACATGATCTTGTTGTATATAGAAAATTGTAAGGAATTCATTTCAAAACTAATGAGTTCAACAGGTTGCAGGATAGATACAAAGATCATACAAAAATCAGTTTTATTTCTATACTAGCAATGGACGTTCTAAAATTGAGATTTTTTTTACTCCTGTTTATAATAGCGTTAGATGAATAAAACAAAACTACAGAACATTGTTGAAAGAAATTAAAGAAGATGTAAATAAATGGAAAGACATCTTTGTTGGTGGATTGGAAGACTTAACACTGTTTAGATGGCAATGCTCCCCAAATTGGTCTACAGATTCAATGCAATTCCCATTAAAATTCCAGCTGGCTTTTTTACAGAAATTGATAAGCTGATAAAATTCACATGGAAATGCAAGAAACCCACAATACCCAAAATAATCTTGAAAGAGAACAAAGTGGGAAGATTCACACTTAACCAATTTTAAAACTTATTACAAAGCTATAGTAATCAAAACAGGATAGATATTACAAAGGAATATAAAATATAACAGTCCAGAAATAAACCCATACATTTTATGATCAATTGATATTTGGTATGGGTGCCAATACCATTCAGTGAGGAAGAGTAGTCTTTTCAACAAATGATCCAAGGACAACTGGATAGCCACATGCTATCCAGTGGCTATCCCTGGATAGCCACTTATGGTATAAGGAAGGCTATCCCTTCCTTATTCCATACACAAATTTTAACTCAAAATGGATCATACACCTAAATAAGAGCTAAAACTATAAAACTCTTACAGGAAAACATAGAAGTAAATCTTTGTGACCTTGGGCTAACCAACAGCTTCTTAGATACAGCACCAAAAGTACAAACAAGGGGAAAAAAATAAATTGGACTTAATCAAAATGAACTTTTGTGCTTTAAAGGACACCATCAAGAAAGGAAAAAGACAACCCACAGAATGAGAGAAAATTTTTGAAAATCACATCTGATAAGGGGTTTGTATCTGGAATATATAAAGAAACCATAACTCATAATAATGAGCCTTTTATATGCTAGTCCTTAATTATGGTTTCTGTGAAGCAGTAACCAATGGACTTTCTGTAATGATGGAAATCTTGTATATCTTCACTCTCCAATATGATACCTTCTAGTCCCGTGTGGTCACTGAGGAGTTGCAATATAGCTGGTGTGAGGAACTTTTTTTAAATTTTGGTTTTAATTTAAATAGCTACATATAGTTAGGGGCTTCCATATTCAACTGCACAGCTGTAGAGAATGGGGCTAGAAGTTAGGTAGGGTAAAGGGACTTTTTTCCTTTCACTTTATATTTTTCTGTATATTTGAATTTTTAAACCAAGCATGTATTTATAATTTTAAAACATTAAAAAAATAAGAATGGTGCATTTTTTCCATCTTTTCCATCAGCCATGCTTTTATTTTACTTGCATCTCTCACACCAATTGCTTTGTAATCTTAGCATAGGATTTTTTTTATATACATCAGTGGAATTTAGGAAAGGTAACCTATCCATACCAATAACAATGTAAGGAAGAGATTAGGAGAGTAAAGTCTCACTAAATCCAAAGCTAGTACTTGATTCTGAAGAAGGTATTTTCTGGAAAGTAACTTTAAAAATTATAAAAATTATAAGTTACATGTTTTCTAATAAAAGAAAAATCAAACCTCAATACATGGGATCATTTGAATGTAAAACATTAAAGTGTTGTTCATCCAGAGGTGAACAGGTAAATAGAGGTATAGCCTTAGGAAAGAAAGTCTTTAAAGAATACTGAAAAGGGGCATTTAGACCTTTTGTTTTTCCTTGATCTCCAAATCTAACTTGCACATGAAGCAACAATGAAGTGGTCTCAGTAATCACAATTTTTTTCAACTCGTCAAACTCAAGAAATTCAATTATGTATCCATAGCTCAGATAACTGATATATTGACACATAGATCTGCACAAGTTCAGTGTCAGGATGAGATCTGATTTTTTTTTTTTTAAGGCCCAATAAATTTTAAGTTGTTTCCTGTTGTTTAAACGTTCCCCTGGTATTTGTATGCTGTTGCTTTCAACTACCAACTGTTGCTAAAAACTCAGGATTTACACATTACTTTCATGTATTTCAACCTGTTTTTCTAGCTTAACATTGTGAATTTTTTTTTTTTTTTTGTGGTACGTGGGCCTCTCACTGTTGTGGCCTCTCCCATTGCGGAGCACAGGCTCCAGACACGCAGGCTCAGCGGCCATGGCTCACGGGCCCAGCCGCACCGCGGCACGTGGGATCCTCCCGGACCGGGGCACGAACCCATGTCCCCTGCATCGGCAGGCGGACTCTCAACCACTGCGCCACCAGGGAAGCCCAACATTGTGAATTTTATCCAGGTCCAACCACAATAAGTTTTCAATACTTGCCCTTGAATTATATGACATATTTATCATATTGATAAGCTGTTAGTAAAGAAAAATATACCCAGAAATAATGTTTGTATAAATGTAATTTTTTTTTCTGTTTGACAGCATTAAAAATATTTCAGCAGACACAAAGTTTGGCTTTACTAAAGTCTGAGTCCGCTCCAAGTGGTGTGACTTAAAGTGTGTTATTGATCTTGTGTATGCTTTTTCTATTTCTTTATCTGTAAAACAGGGATGATGATATAATATCATAGGGCTTATAATACTTTACAGGGTTGGCAATACTCAAGAAATTCCTGTAAAGTGCCAGCTTTTTGAAAAGGATCATCATTCTCCAAATCTGGCATTCTCAAAATCATACCAGTCCCTACACAGGGCGTAGTATTTGTTATTAAGGTACTTCCTACAATGCACTTTTCATAGTATTGGCAATGCATGTTGGCTTCTAAAGTAAGTTGCAACTGAATTTTGTTCACTCCAAATTCACTTTTCAAAAAGTATGGAAATTGAACGTCCCCAGCCGTTAATGTTACATAAAGTACTTTACACACAAAAACAATTTGATTAGCAGTGTTTCTAATTGGTGGGATTGTCTTTGCTTACCTGTATTTTCCAGTTTTTATACAGAGAACAACTATAGTTGTAAAACATATTGTTTAGGGGGCTTCCCTGGTGGCGCAGTGGTTGAGAGTCCGCCTGCCGATGCAGGGGATGCGGGTTCATGCCCTGGTCCGGGAAGATCCCACATGCCGCTGAGCGGCTGGGCCCGTGAGCCATGGCCGCTGAGCCTGCGCATCTGGAGCCTGTGCTCCGCAACAGGAGAGGCCACAGTGGTGAGAGGCCTGCGTACCACAAAAAAAATAAAATATATTGTTTAATATTGAGCATCAATAAATGTTTTTGAACACAATTTTTCATAAATGCAATCAAGTTTAAAAATGCAAAGGCTCTCATCTAGGGGTTTTTTTGGTAAGTTTATTTAGTTTTCACTGCATTGGGTCTTTGTTACTGCACACGGGCTTTCTCTAGTTGCAGCGAGCAGGGGCTACTCTTTGTTGGGGTGCGTGCGCAGGCTTCTCATTGCAGTGGCTTCTCTTGTTGCAGAGCACAGGCTCTAAGTGCTCGGGCTTCAGTAGTTGTGGCACACGGGCTTAGCTGCTGTGCAGCATGTGGAATCTTCCCGGACCAGGGCTCAAACCTGTGTCCCCTGCATTGGCAGGCAGATTCTTAACCACTGCGCCACCAGGGAAGTTCTCTCATGTGGTTTTTGATGTCATGAGTAATTCATACATAGGTGCTTTTTTAAATTTTAAAATTGAGATGTTTCCAAACTCAAGAGAAAAGTTGCAAAACTAATAAAGAATTCCCATATTTCCATCACCCTGATTCTCTAAATACTAACATTTTCCCATATTGTATCATTTTTTCTCAAATGTATATGTTTGTATGTATATCTATATACATATATGTATGACATTTTTTCCTGAGCTGTTCGAAAGCAACCCTTTAGCCCCTACGTAAATACTTAGGTGTGTATTGCCTAAAAAGAAAATTCTTGGTAACACACTGTCAAGATGACACTTAGGATTCCAGAACCTCCCTCTGCTGTGGCCTGACCGCCAGGAACCGAGGGCTTATCTTGTTTGTCTCCCTTCCCTCAGGGATCACCGTCCTGTGCTCCTTGTCCAGTAACTAAAAACTACTGTTACTTGTATTTTGTCTGGTATTCTGGTTGTTTAAGATGGGACAGTACCTCCAGGCCTTATCATTCCATCATGGCTAAGTGAACATTTGCAAGTAATTTTTAAAACTAATCACATATTCAAAAATACTTTTGGATGAGTTTGCATATATTGCAAGAAAATATTACCAAACCAGGGTTCGTTGCTCAAAGCACAGCAAGTCAACCCTGAAACACCAAGGTCTGCAGCAGAGAAAGGGTTTCTTCACAAGGCAACCAAGCAAGGAGACGGGAGAACTAATCTCAAATCTGCCTCCTGGAAGGCAAGGGGCTTTTTGGGATAAAACTGAGGGAGAGTGGGGAAAGGTGATCTGAGACAAGAAAAAGGTGAGGTAGTCGTCATTCTGTGCAGGTGCAACTAGGCTTCTTCACAGGAAGAGTGTTGAGAAAATGGTAGCACCAGCACGATCAGAGGGTAGAGTTCTCGGCTCTCTGATGTCAAAAGGTCACCAAGAGGACATTCACACACGCGCAACTGGAGGGTCAGTGGCCCTAACCAGTCTTAAGCGGCTCGAGAGAGTACAGTTCCAGGAGGGCACAGTTACCCAGCCGGCTGTAACAGTTACCCGATTAGATTCAGAGACAGCTTCTTCAGCAGGAGACGCAAAGTTCCCTGGACAGTGAGATCCATGAGGGGAGGACAGGGTTAGTCTTACTCCTCGTGGTGCAAGGCACATCGTAGGTGCTCAAAAATAGGTCAAAGGAGTGGACATCCAACCAGTCTGTTCTTGGTCCCGTGTCCCTTTGCCAACAGCGGCAGGAAGGGTTTGTCCATCCCCTCAGAGTCTGGTTCTCGTCTAACTCTATCGAGACACTGATCTACCCGCTACCCTGCCCGAGGTCCTGTGCTTTGGTTAATGTGTCCTTGCCACTAAACTAACTCTTCTTCACCGCTAATGACTTGGTGCTGTTGGCCTCAATCTTTGGATTGAAATGGAAGCCACCTGTCCTCTTTTGAGAAGAAGTGTCTCTTGTTTTATCTATGAGCAAATGAGGTTCCCAATACAAACCCCAAAGAAGACATCAGCGTGGTTGTACCATGGGCACCAGGCACTGAAGGTGGGGGGAAAGGGTTGTGAATTTACAACATGCAACCAAAGGGTTAAGTTTAAACACCTGTACTTTGAAGATGGAGGCAGTCAGAGGCAGGGGGGGCATGGGAAGGGCAGATGCAGATTAGAAGTTCAGGAGCCTCTCTTGATGGAGCCGTCAGAAAGCAGCTTTCCCCTTGTAGACAGAAAAAGAATGGTTCACAAAGAAGCCTCTGGAAAGCTGAAGGTATTGGGGGAAGAGGTTAAAAACAAGAAAGAAAATGTCTAGGACTCACCGATTTGGAACTAAGAAGGCAACAACATGCTGAGCTGGTATTTGTACTTGTGGTGAAGATTCACACATAGGACTTCTTGTACGCGTGAGCAAACGCATTCCCTTCATGCTTCTTCTCTGGCACTGATCACGTCTTCCTCAGAAGCTCCCAGTCAGGTAGTGGTTTGGGGGATGAGTAGAGAACAGTTCTCTCTCACTAAGCAGCCTCTGGTAGGTGGGTGGGGACTGGCTAGGCCCCGAGTCCCAGGAGGGAAGCAGGGAAACAGCTCCCGGCCTCACGGTCTCCCTCGGTTTGTTCTAACCCAACCCCGAGGTTAGGAGAACTCGAGCTGGGATTACGTGCCCCCATGAGCCCCAACTCCGTCAGCCCTTTTGTCCCAGCATCTGAGGGCCGGGTCCCCTAGTGCACATCCTCACACACTGCCGATTTCTGATTATGCAGGTAAGACCCTAAGAAGAAAGGACCTTAGAAAACTCAAAGCCTGACTTTAAAGATTACTGCCCTGCTTAAATGAAAATAAAGCCAAACACCTGTTTTTTATGTTTGCTTACCTCCGTACAACTCTAATCACCATCCGCATCTCATCCCCAAGGCACCCTCCTCCCCCAAGTCCCGAGATGCTTTGGAAGAAGATTGAGGCAGAAGTGGACAAGAATGTTTTCTGGTAATTCCCTGTACACACCGTTGGCAACTAGGGCTTTTTCCTAGGACTTCGGAAATAAATTACTACAAACTGGTTAACTTAAAACAACACATTCTCAGTTCTGGAGGCCAGAAGTCTGAAATCAGGGTGTCCCCGGGGCCACACCCTATTTTGGGCTCTAGGAAATTATCTTTCCTTATCTTTTGACCTCAACTACTAATATCTGCAAAGACCTTAGCCCCTCTCACGTTCTGAGGTTCCAAGTGCATATGAACTTGGGGGACGCCTTTCAATCCACTACAGCAGCCCACTTTCCCCCAGGCTTCCCCACTGGCCCTCCTTCCCCGCAGCCTGCTATCAACTCCCAACAGCTAAGCTCCGTCACCTGACTGCGGGCTGTGGCTGAGAGCGAGGTTTAGAGTGAGGAACAGAGAGGCGTACAGTGAGGTTCTAGCCACAGGACAGGCACAGAGAGGCTGGCTTTCTTCCGGAGGCTACGCTTGTTTCTGGGGTGAAAGTAAAGTCTGTCGGAAGGATAAAACTCAGTACAACGGGGAGTCCGTCCCTTGTCACTGCTCCGCTTTTGCTGTTGAACCCAATTCCCTTGCCCAAAGCCCAAGCAGCCAAAATGCCCAGACCCCAAAGTCTGTGGAAGAGGGTTTCTCCGTGAGGCAGCCTAGCGAGGAGACCGCGGAACAAGCCTCAACACTGCCTCGCCAGAGGCCAGGGGCTCAGGGTATTTATGAGATTGAAGCAGGGCGGTCTGAGGCACGGGGAGGGTGGGGAAAGGTGATTGGAAATAAGAAAGAGGTGAAGCAGCCGTTCTCTCCACGTTCAAAAATGGAGGCTCTTCGCACGATCTGAGGGCGGAGTTTTCGGCCCTCTGACGTCAAAAGGTCACTGAGCGGACACTCGCGCATGCCCAGTTGGAGGGTGGGTGGTCCTAACCAGTCTCAACCAGCTCAGCTCCAACTAGACACAGCTGACTCCAAGTTCCTGGAAAAACATCTTATTGTTTATGCTACGTGCTGTTTGGAGGACATAGAAGTTTTCGTAGCAGGCACTAAAGCAAGCTTGATTAGTGAAGGCCGGTTACAAGTGTAATGGATCTAACCCTCAGTTTCAAAATTCACACCTTTCTGAGCAAACTATTTCCCTTTCTATTCACTATCCCACCCCAAAACTGACTTTTTAAAAGGCAATTTGCATCTACTATTTTAGTAGAATAAGTGGTTCATCAGTATTATTGAATGAAGACATGGGAGCATAAATATTTATGCAAAGGAAGGAAAGCAAATAAGTCTGGGGTGGGACGTGCCACTTTCTGTGTGCTGGGTACAAATGTTTTACACACAGCGTCTCATTTAACTCTCAACATCTTTGCAATTTATAGATGAGGAAACAAATTATCAGGTTGACCCAAGATCTCTCAATTCGCCTGGAGAGCCAAGTGGCAAGGGCAGGATGACTAAGACCCAGAACACCCCATTGTTTTCTCCACTGTGCCGCTGCTTATTACCCAATAATGAAGAGATACACAATCCTTGTTGACTAATAAATGCGGAATCAATGCAAAAGTGGGCTAACGTTAAATGACATTAAATGGTCATATTTGATGGAGTATTAAATATCGTGTCTAAAAGATACAAATCTTTGTTTGAATGAAGCTTGCAAGAAACCATCCTACTTGGAAAACAGAAGGAATGGCATCTTGAATCTTATACCTTGATCTTGGTGTTTTTCTAACACAGCAGAGAAAGAGCCAAGTATGATTTTTGACGACATGTGTGTTAACAGAGTGGCTTAATATTTCACTCTTCTAAGAACATGAAAAGTAATTTCTAAATATTGACACATTATTCTTAAAAGAGAAGGTAATTTACCATCTCTGTGTGAAAGTCACAGGTCACATTCCAAAACTTTCCTAAGGAGTTGACCTAAATTCAGAAATGTTGCTGTATTATGCTCAACAAAGTCTGACAGGGAAAGGTGTTAAAAAGAATATGTGTTTAAAGTGTTTTCATTAGCTTTAGTTTTTTTGTTTGTTTGTTTGTTTTTGCAGTACGCGGGCCTCTCACTGCTGTGGTCTCTCCCATTGCGGAGCACAGGCTCCGGACGCGCAGGCTCCGGATGCACGGGCTCAGCGGCCATGGCTCACGGGCCCAGCCGCTCCATGGCATGTGGGATCCTCCCGGACCAGGGCACGAACCCGTGTCCCCTGCATCAGCAGGCGGACTCTCAACCACTGCGCCACCAGGGAAGCCGCATTAGTTTTAGTTTGACCACATTCGACTTTGTGTAGAATGGTCATTTTTCTATTATGAAAATGTAGTGTCTTCCCCAAAGACCAATCATTTTTATAATATACATCTTCTACGAACACCTATCCCCTTTGCTGCCACACTTGGGTTCCAACATCACTCTCTGACCTCGGGATCCTCTGTCCTGTGCTCAGCTTGGGTAAGTGGCTTTGTCTCTCTTCCCAACGACCTGCCTTAATAGTGGATGTCACATCTGAGTCCATTGCCTTTCAAACTATTCAGAGTAGCTTCTCTCTGGAAGGGTGGCATTGGGGCTCCCCACCTCTGTTTCATCTGGAGCAGCTCTGCTTTTATCTGTTTTACATGCTGCCTTTCCAGGTAAGCTTTGGTTTGCATAAAAAGTTTCTCAGCCAAAAACAATGGATCTAGTCTCTGCTCACTAGATCCCCCACTGCTGGGGGATCCTCCCCTCACACACAGCTAGGTGACCCCCCCACCCCGCATTAGCTAGGTGACCTGAGGCAGACTACAGAGCTGAGAAAGAAGGAAGAAAAAAATCCCACTGAGCTGCAAGGGCTTCCAGCCTCCCCGTTAAGGGGAGGAGTTCAGCGGGCAGTCAGTTTGAGCTGCTGATGACAGGTAAAGGCCAGAGGAGCAGGTATTGACTGGCAGTTTTGGCAAACAGCACAAAACTTGGCCCTGAAATCAACTTTGTCTTTCAAGATGTGGCTTCCTAGTAGGTGTTATTAACAAGGCAAGACACCATCTGATAACCTTCCCACTGGAATCAGTTATTGCTAACTAGGTATTGTTTCTTAATACCGGATTTTATACTTTGGAGTCACCTGACCTTGTTGTGATCCCAGGAACTTCACGGTTTCAGAGCATGCAGTGGCATTCCCACCAGCAGGGCAAAGTGTGCTTGTTGGGGGAGGCCAGGTGGGCGACACGCCAGTGTCAGCACGCCCGTACGCGCCCTCCCTGGAAGCACACCTGGGTAGAAAGGGCAAAGCGTTTTGTAAACATGATAGGAACCAGGGGAGGCACTGTAAGGAATCCAGAGGTTAAGGACGCCAGGCTGAGCTGACCCAAACACCCAGCTCATTAGCCAACCTTTCCAATGAGCCTGGATGCTTCAAGAGTCCCTGTCCCAGGGCTTCCCTGGTGGCGCAGTGGTTGAGAGTCGGCCTGCCAATGCAGGGGACACGGGTTTGTGCCCCGGTCCGGGAAGATCCCACATGCCGCGGAGCGGCTGGGCCTGTGAGCCATGGCCGCTGAGCCTGCGCATCCGGAGCCTGTGCTCCGCAATGGGAGAGGCCACAACAGTGAGAGTACCTGTCCCAGGAGCACCTGCGTCTGCTACCAACGCCCCTTTCTGACAGAGGATCTTCTTTAGCAGTAGGTACACCCAGTCAGCTTGAAACTTGCCTTGCTGGTCTGGGAGCCATTCTAGCCACACCCACTGACTTCACACATCTCAGGTCTGACCCATGAAGTGTCGATGTCTTGGTGCGACTCTCAGGACTACCTTTTCCCTCATTTTCATGCCCTGGACCCTTGTTGGCAGATGTGACCAACGTGGGTGACCAAGGCCCATGTCGGGGCTGGCCAGCGGAGAGGGCTGGTGGCTGCAGAAACTGTAGTAAGATAGCACTGATTTGTCCATTGACTGAACAGAATGTCACCAAATAATGCAGTGAGGAAGGGGAAGGAGGCTGACCAGTCCCCACTGGTGAGCCACGGGGGAAGGGAGGTCTGTTTCCGGCAGGGCCGCAGGGGCAGCTGGCTTCCAAAATGCCTCTTTAAAGGGACACGATTAGGGTCGGCCCACACTGCATGGGAGCTCTCTGACCAGATGCCTTAGGCCTGGGGTCACCAGAGCCCCGCTCCCTAGATCTATCCCCAGCAATGCAATCTGAGTGAGGACAGCAGGGCTGTGAGGGCACAGAAGGGACACTGCAGGACATACTCCTCCAAGCTTCACATCTGGTCCAAAGAGTATGCAGACGTGCCCGAGGTCAGTGCTGCTGCCTGAGTCTGCGGAAGCTATGATGCCCAGGGCACTTAAGTCGGAAGACTGGGGGTCTCCAGAATCCCCTTTAGGAATTGGTTACACAGCCCCCAAAGGGAGGACATCAGAGAGACCCTATGCTTGAAGCACAGCCTCCAGCAGGCTCGGCTTACTCCCCTGATGGGTCCTCCACGTCCTCAGCATCGCGTCCAGGGCCACCTCAGGCTACGCCTTGCCCTCGTGGATGACCAGCCGGGAGCCGGAGTAGAAGCGGGAGGACCCCTGCCGCTCCAACACTGCCTGACTCAGCCAGCTTCCTAAGCAAAGGGCCCCCGGGCGCACAGCGCAGGTGCCGCCTGCTGTGGCAGAACAAGAAAGGCACCTCCCCGAAGCTCTGCACCCACAGCCTCTGCCTGTGGTACTTGTTCATGAACATGAGCTGCCCATGGCCCGCCGGGTACACCTGCACACCACCCTGTTGCAAGCCAATGAGCGCAGGTGTGCTCTGCTGGCAACCGTGGATCTGGTTGGCTGCCTTCTGCCCTGAAGTATCATCTCCACGCTGGCACAGACGCATCTTGACACCCAGGATACCAGGCACCTCGTAGGGGGAAGGCAGTTCCGCAGGACAAATGAGTACTGGTTCCCGCGTTTTGCATTCTCTGTCACTCTCTGTACCGGGTGCTGGTGCCATGTCATGCTCCAGGGTTACAGTGTTTAAGCTGGGAAGCTACAGTCCCACTTTTCTCTACACTGTAGTACAAAACTGCAGGTTTCCTTAGCCACTCAGATTCTTCTAACTGCAGGAATCTTCCTAGTAGAAACGTGATCCTACCAAGAAGAGGCAGCATAAAATGAAGAGGCGGGGGATTAAAAGGGCAGCTCCCCTGGGTCTGAAGCCCAGCTCTACAGCTTACTCACCTCTTTTTTTTTTTTTTTTAAGATTTTTTTGATGTGGACCATTTTTTAAGTCTTTATTGAATTTGTTACAATATTGCTTCTGTTTTGTGTTTTGGTTTTTAGGCCACAAGGCATGTGGGGTCTTAGTTCCCTGACCAGGGATCGAACCCACACCCCCTGCACTGGAAGGAGAAGTCTTAACCACTGGACCACCAGGGAAGTCCCAGCCTACTCACCTCTTTTTTTTTTTTAAATAATTGAAAACAGGGCACACTTTTCTTTTTAATTAATTTTTTTTGGGGGGTGTTTTGGGTCTTCATTGCTGCGCACGGGCTTTCTCTAGTTGCGGTGAGCAGGGGCTACCCTTCATTGCGGTGCTCAGGCTTCTCATTGCGGTGGCTTCTCTTGTTGTGGAGCACAGGCTCTAGGTGCACGGGCTTCAGTAGTTGTGGCATGTGGGCTCAGTAGTTGTGGCTCGCAGGCTTAGTTGCTCTGCGGCATGTGGGATCTTCCCAGACCAAGGATCGAACCCACGTCCCCCTGAATTGGCAGGCAGATTCTTAACCACTATGCCACCAGGGAAGTCCCCTCTTAAGCCTCAATTTTCTCATATGTAAACAGTACTATCTGCCAGTACTATCTACTTGTTACCATTAAATAACGTCACCTACCCTTTAGTGTGGGCAGGCATATAGTAAAAAACTCAGTAACTCTTACTAACAGTTTCACCGAAATAAAATGTGGGTCACCCGTTGTGTTATTAAACTGTAGAGAAAAGAAAGGTGTAATGGGTTGAACAGTGGCCCCCCAAAAAAGATATCTCTACCTCCTAAACCCCCAGAACCTGTGACTGTGACCTTATTTGGTTTATAACAAATTTAATCAGTTATACATATACATATGTTCCCATATCCACTCCCTTTTGTGTCTCCCTCCCACCCTCCCTATCCCACCCCTCCAGGCAGTCACAAAGCACCGAGCTGATCTCCCTGTGCTATGCAGCTGCTTCCCACTAGCTATCTACCTTACGTTTGGTAGTGTATATATGTCCATGTCGCTCTTTCACTTTGTCACAGCTTACCCTTCCCCCTCCCCATATCCTCAAGTCCATTCTCTAGTAGGTCTGTGTCTTTATTCCTGTCTTACCCCTATGTTCTTCATGACATTTTTTTTCTTAAATTCCATATATATGTGTCCGCATACAGTATTTGTCTTTCTCTTTCTGACTTACTTCACTCTGTATGACAGACTCTAGGTCCATCCACCTCATTACAAATAGCTCAATTTCATTTCTTTTTATGGCTGAGTAATATTTCATTGTATATATGTGCCACATCTTCTTTACCCATTCATCCGATGATGGACACTTAGGTTGTTTCCATCTCCGGGCTATTGTAAATAGGGCTGCTATGAACATTTTGGTACATGACTCTTTTTGAATTATGGTTTTCTCAGGGTATATGCCCAGTAGTGGGATTGCTGGGTCATATGGTAGTTCTATTTTTAGTTTTTTAAGGAACCTCCATACTGTTCTCCCTAGTGGCTGTACCAATTCACATTCCCACCAGCAGTGCAAGAGTGTTCCCTTTTTTCCACACCCTCTCCAGCATTTATTGTTTCTAGATTTTTTGATGATGGCCATTCTGACTGGTGTGAGATGATATCTCATTGTAGTTTTGATTTGCATTTCTCTAATGAGTAAAGATGTTGAGCATCCTTTCATGTGTTTGTTGGCAGTCTGTATATCTTTTGTGGAGAAATGTCTATTTAGGTCTTCTGCCCATTTTTGGATTGGGTTGTTTGTTTTTTTGTTATTGAGCTGCATGAGCTGCTTATAAATTTTGGAGATTAATCCTTTGGCAGTTGCTTCATTTGCAAATATTTTCTCCCATTCTGAGGGTTGTCTTTTGGTCTTGTTTATGGTTTCCTTTGCTGTGCAAAAGCTTTTAAGTTTCATTAGGTCCCATGTGTTTATTTTTGTCTTTATTTCCATTTCTCTAGGAGGTGGGTCAAAAAGGATCTTGCTGTGATTTATGTCACAGAGTGTTCTGCCTATGTTTTCCTCTAAGAGTTTGATAGTGTCTGGCCTTACATTTAGGTGTGACCTTATTTGGAAACAGGGTCTTAGCGGATGTAATTAAGGATCTAGACACGAGAGCCTCCTGGATGAGGGTGGTCCCTACTCCAATGGAAAATGTCTATAAGAGACAGAAGAGAAGACAGGGGCACAGAGAAGACCATGTGAGGATGGAGGTGGGGACAGCACTGACACAGCCACAAGCCGAGGGTGAATACCTGGAGCCTCCACGAGCTGAAGAGACAAAGAAGGAGTCTCCCCTAGAATCTTCCAAGGGAGACTGGCCCTGCCAAGACCTTAATTTCTGCCCAGTAATACTAATTTTGGATTGCTGGCCTCCAGAACTGTGAGACAATACATTTCTGTTATTTTAAGTTGCCAAGCCAGTGAAAATTGGTGATGACGGCCCTAGGAAACTACTACAGGATGGCAGCTCATAGCTGAACCGAGCCTCAGGCAGACTCAGGCCCCAGCCGCCTTGGGAAGGACACTGATGGGAGAGCGGGCAGAGGCTGTCCTGAGCGCAGTCACTTCCCTGTTTGCCCTTAGACTCGACACTTCTATTGCAGCCTCTTGCGCCCCCTCCTGGCCCAAAGACAGAAGTGTGCCCCCTCCACTCCCAGCTATTTGCTATCTCAGATGAAAGGGGAGGGCAGAGGGAATCTCAAAATGTAAAACAGAAACATGTTTCTAGGGGGTTCCCTGGGGGTTCCCTGGTGGTCTAGTGGTTAGGATTCACCGTTTTCACTGCCATGGCCCGGGTTCAATCCCTGATCGGGAACTGAGATCCCACAAGCTGTGTGGTGCAGCCAAAAAAAAAAAAAAGAGAGAGAAAAGAAATATGTTCCTAAAAAAGAATTTTTATTTTATTTATTTATTTTTTTTTGGCGGTACGCGGGCCTCTCACTGTTGTGGCCTCTCCCGTTGCGGAGCACAGGCTCCGGACGCACAGGCTCAGCGGCCATGGCTCACGGGCCCAGCCGCTCCGTGGCATGTGGGATCTTCCCGGACCGGGGCACGAACCCGTGTCCCCTGCATCGGCAGGCGGACTCTCAACCACTGCGCCACCAGGGAAGCCCCCTCCTTAACTCTTAAGTGCTCAAATCCCAACTCTTTATACCTGAAACTGTCGTTGTCAAAGTTACCAATGGTTTCTATTTGGTCAAATTCAGTTAATACTTTCGTGTTGTCAGCCCTGGAGACGCCCCCTAAGTAGGTCCTCTTCATTCTCCATCCTACCGCCCCCTTGATTATGTTCCTCGCACTTTCTTCAGTTTGTAAATGTAGAATTGTCAACCTACTTTTTATCTTTTTCTTCTAGACCCTAAGCTTTGAGGTCAGGGACTGTGTGTGCCCGATGCCTGACACAGTGCCTGGCACATAGAGGGCGCTTAGTGGATGTGTACTGAGTGAATACGTGAATGAGTATGCAAGAGAATTCAAAATCTTTCTTTTTAAATAAAGCTGGTGAAAACAGAGTTCCTGAACCAGAGAAACACTCTACTTCAAATACTTCTTCCAAATGGCACAATTTCAAAATACCAAGTTGTAGGTGGAATCTCTGATGTCCACTATCTCTGTTAAGAAATCTGTTGCCAGGACTTCCCTAGTGGTCCAGTGGCTAAGACTCCACACTCCCAATGCATGGGGCCCGGGTTCAATCCCTGGTCAGGGAACTAGATCCCACATGCTGCAACTAAGACTTTGCATGCCGCAACTAAAGATCCCGCATGCCACAACGAAGATCCCGCGTGCCACAACCAAGACCCAACGCAGCCAAATAAATAAATATTTATATATATATATATATATATATATATATATTTTTTTTTTTTTAAGAAAGAAATCTGTTGCCACATTTTAGCATTCTATTGGGGGCAGGATAGGAGGATGGGGAAGTGTTCCAAACTTCTAAACAAGAGCAAAGGATGGATACAATTCTAGTCTCAGTACTTTGTTTCAGCTCCAGACAATGTTAAAATGGTCTGGAAATGATCATATGGATCCAACCACCTTTCACAATCTGTGCCAATGTCAAGGGTGTAAGAGTTGCCTAGGTCATAGAGACAGAATTCTTAGGCAGGGTTTTTCCATATCAGAGCTGAAATGCTATGATTTCATGACAGGAGAATTCAAGATCTTGATAAGAGTTCAAATGATCAGTAATGTATAAATTCAATAGAGAAATGTTAAAAAAAAAAAAAAAGCTAGAAAGAACTGATGGGCTGAGAAAAAAAGAAGGACCAAAGAACTGGATGACCTGGAGATAAGCAAATGTAAGAGCAGAGCAGAGTGAGAGAGCTGGAAGGACAGCTGGATGCTGTCAGGAAGTGGAATGCTAACGTTGAAGATTTCAGAGGCAGCTCCGGACAGTTCTACGTGCTGACAACTTCAGGGGGTAGTCGTGAGCGTGGGTGGCTGAGGTAAGTTGGAAGTGATGGTCACTGGAGTTGGGGAATCAAGGAACTGGTCTGAGGTTGCTGGATAATTTGCTCAGATGAATATTCAGGCAATCAGAGAGATAATAGGAGTTGGAGTCAAAGGGACAGCTTTGTCAAGATTTTCAACAAATAATAATAACCAACACTGGGACTTCCCTGGCAGTCCAGTGGTTAAGACTTTGCCTTCCAATACAGGAGATGAGGGTTCAATCCCTGGTCAGGGAGCTAAGATCCCACATGCCTCACAGCCAAAAAAAACCCAAACAAACAAACCGTGGGCTTCCCTGGTGGTGCAGTGGTTAAGAATCTGCCTGCCAATGCGGTTCGAGCCCTGGTCCGGGAAGATCCCACATGCCACAGCGCAACTAAGCCCATGTGCCACAACTACTGAGCCTGTACTCTAGAGCCCGTAAGTAACAGCTACTGAGCCCACGAGCCACAACTACTGAAACCCATGCGCCTAGAGCCCTGTGCTCTGCAACAAGAGAAGCCACCACAATGAGAAGCCCGTGCACCGCAATGAAGAGTAGCCCCTGCTCACCGAGACTAGAGAAAACCCGCGCACAGCAACAGAGACCCAATGCAGCCAAAAATAAATAAATAAAATAAATAAATTCATAATAAAAAAACGTAAAACAGAAGCAATATTTTAACAAATTCAATAAAGACTTTAAAAATGGTCCACATCAAAAAAAATCTTTAAAAAAAAATAATAAGCAACACTTATAAGGTGCCTACTATGTGCTTTACATGGATTCTATCATTCACGTTAATGACAACCCTACGAAGCATACTATTACTATTATCATCCCCATTTTATAGAGGAGGAAGTTGAGGCAGAGCGGTAATGCGCCCAAGGTCAGCTAGCAAATAGAGCAGCTGGTCTCGGAATCCGGGCTGTTTGGCAGCAGAGACTATGCTGCCTCTTGTTTGAATGAAAAGAAGATGCCAGCTTCCAGAGGAGGTAATGTTGGTGTGAAACCCGGAAAGGAAGGCCAGGAACCAGATCATGATGGGCGTTGTATTTTATGCTGTTTTGTAATCACCCTCTTGGCAATTGGCAGGCTTTGAAGGAGGTCAGACAAGGGCATGACAACATCACCTTAACAACATTCTGGAAATTCAGTCTGGCTGCAGGGTCAGGTGGGAATGGCCTAGGGCAGGCAAGCTTTTAGGAGAACTCTGTTTTGGAAAGGAAATGGGGGAACAGCAATGACAAAGGCTAGCCGAGGACAGGGCACACCCTAGAGGAGCAGCAGGGCGAGGCCCACCCCTCAGGGGATTAGGAGCCAGAGCCCGCCCCCTGGGCGGGTGCTGGAGGGGAAAGCTGAAGCTCACCTGGCCCGGAGGGGAGAGCGCCCAGTCCTGCTCACCTGGAGCTGGCTTGCTGGTGGTGATGCACCCTCACAGCAGGCTCGGTGAGAAACCGGGGCCCTGGGGAAATTCGAGGCCCCCATTTCAGGACTGCAGGTCCGCAGAGGCCTCCTGGGCCTGCCCGGCTCTCTAGGCCAGGCCTTGCCTTGTGTTTCCTTTTCTCGAGTCCTGGTGGTCATGAGCTGGGATTCCCAGCAGAGGGCAGTGGAGGCTCATTTGTCCTTGGCTCTGGGACTGGGCTTTTTTTTACAGCCTGGAAGCTTGCACACCCTCCGGGCCTCCCGCTCCAGCCCAGGGCACAGAGAAGGCTGGGAGCCTCGGGAAAGGCTGCCTGAAGCCATGATGAGGCCTTGTAAGTAACCACTGCCCCCTCCTCTCCTGACCTCTCACCCCATGACCCTGGTGCCCAAAAGCCCAGAGAAACGCTAAGAAGCACTGCTCCTGGGTAGGGCCTCGGACACTGGGCCTCCTCTGAGGGAGGCACCTGCTTTGAGGAACAGTCAACAAGGGCCCCTCTGGGGACAGGTCAGGGCACAGGAGCCACAGGACTTAAGAGTCCCAGCTGCCCTCTGAGTCCTACCCACACAGCGAGGGAAAACGACAGGATTGCGGAAAACGACAGGATTGCAGATGACGCCCCAGAAGCCGCCACCCTGGACTTGAGCCTCACGGAACTGGGTGTCAGATCATGAACGAAGGCCCTCAGATCCCTCCCAGTCCAGTCTGTTCTTTTTTTTTTTTTAATTATTTGTAACTGTGGTCAAATATACCTAAACCTAAAATTTACCATCTTAACCATTTTAAGTGTACACTTCAGTACGGTTAAGGGCATGCATACTGTTCCCACTCTAGATTTCAATTGTGATTTTTCATATGTAGAACCCGAGGCACAAATACAGTGAACCTCAAAGAAAAGGCAGGGACCTGGAGAATGATTTTGCTGAGAAAAAGGAATTCCAAGGTGGGCCTGAGAGGTTTCTCAGGCTATTATGCACCCACAAAGTTTCCAGACCCCTCTGCCCCGAGGGGCTGGGTGCAGGTATCCTGTCCATCTCAATCATACCTGCCCCCAGGCCTTCCCCAGACATTGGCCAGACAGAATCTGCAGACCATTAGAAGTGGTAGAGAGCACCCCCAAAGGGATCCCTACCCACATTCAGAAACAGGACCAAAGGTTATTCAAAATCCTCTCAAACATCGCTTTGAAAATAATCTGTACAGCATGTAAATGGAATGTCAATGGGAAGGGATGAGTAATTGTGACCCAGAACATTTTAAGCAATAAAATGCATTCAGATATTTGGCCTTTGATAAGCTACAAAGCTGAGCAAAACAGAACTTGAACCCCTAATAATAATAACGGCTAGTATTTAAACAGCTCCTATGAGCCTGGCACGATGTCAACTACTTTCCTCATTCAGGCTTTTGCGATGGAGGTGCTGTTTGTTGTGCCCATTTTACAGAGGAGGAAACTGAAGCCCCCAGGGCTAGCTGACTTGCTCAAGGTCACAGAGGAAGGAAATGGTGGAGCCTGGATTTGGACCCTGCAGACTAGCTCCAGGTCGTGGCCTAATGACCATGCCTTTGCCTGACATGCTGGGGCCGGGGTGCAGTGACAGACTGTGGGAGTTCCCAGCCCCAGGGAACCCAGGAGTGGGTGGAAGGGTGAGTTCCCCATCTTTGAACAATGTCAGGGTCACCAGTCCTGATGAGCTAGAATTGCCCTAAATCTTTCCATTTTAATTGGTGAATTTTCACATAAAAACTTTAACGGGGGCGTTCACACACATGCTCGTCAGCCACACCCCCTCCTTCCACCACATGCCCTCAGTTTTGGTCTTAGCGCAAAAAGAAAAAACAAATGTCGCCAAAGGACCTGAGAACGTCCAGAATGTTTTAACACTTCAGCAGGAAAACCTTCCCCGGCCTGTCCCTTGTTCCCCTTTATCCTTGGCTTTGCTGCCGGCTCTTTACGAGATTTGAACCTGCGAGCACCTGGCCAGGAAGTTGTGTTATCCCTTGATCTGAAAGAGCTGAAAGAAAAAGTAGAACAAGAAATATCGAATAAAGACACAGACCTACTTGAGAATGGACTTGAGGATATGGGGAGGGGGAAGGGTAAGCTGTGACAAAGCGAAAGAGAGGCATGGACATATATACACTACCAAACGTAAGGTAGATAGCTAGTGGGAAGCAGCCGCATAGCACAGGGAGATCAGCTCGGTGCTTTGTGACCACCTGGAGGGGTGGGATGGGGAGGGTGGGAGGGAGGGAGACGCAAGAGGGAAGAGATATGGGAACAGATGTATATGTATAACTGATTCACTTTGTTATAAAGCAGAAACTAATTTTTTTTTTAAAAAAAAGAAATATCGAATGGTTTTCTATTTGCCTGTACTTGGTTTTTTTGAATGTATTTTGGCTTATATCTCAAGCTAGTGGTAGGTGGGGAAAAAAGGGTTTGAGAATAATATTCACGTGCACCAGGCAGCTGAGCACACCGTGAGTTTAATTAACCTCTCCTTCCTTTGGCTGCGCATCTGACCTTCCCTCTCAACCTGTACCCACTTCATTGTCATGGGGAGAGGGTGTGAGGAGGGACCCAGCAGCTACTCTAATTGATGACAACCTACGTCTCTTTATTATCACCTATAGCTACACTCACAGAACAAAAAAAATACAGCCTTCAGTGCCCAGGGGTTGATCGATTTGTAGCCAAGGCATTTATGAACACACTTTTTCCATTTTCCCTTTGTTATCTGTTCATTATCTTTTGTAATGGAGGCCTGCTTTCATGTGTAGGTACAAGTAGGTGATGTTTGAATGCACTTTGAGATATAAGTATTTCAACAGATACTGGGTACTAAAAAAAAAAGAATCCTAAACGATAAGAGCCCTGCCTGCTGTCTTCTGTGGGCTGTGTCTGCAACTGATCCTTTCAATATTTGTCGTTTTGTTCTTCCACGTATTGTCAGTGCTCCTACTGCAAAATGCAGCTGCATTCGGTGGCTTTTAGAATTTTTGCAGTCCCTTTTCCCAATCAGTGGTGCATGCGTCTATTAACTCTCTCCCACGCCTCCTCAGCCATCCTTAAAATGAAACGAGCACCCTATCTCCTGCTCCAGGTCCCCTCCGAGTCTCTTGCCAGGAAGTGCCTCCTGTGAGGTATTTCATCCCAGGAATTATCAGCTAACACGAACTATTTCTGGCTTTATCAGCAGAGAGAATAGGATAAGAATCCTACTGGGGGAGGGGAGATTTCTCTTGGGATTTTCTCTCCCCATCCTGTTGGACCAACTTAAACATCCATTTCTGTTTCTTTAAACCAGGGTTTCTCAGTCATGGCACTATTGAAACTTGGGGCTAGATAATTCTTTGTGGTCAGGACCTGTGAACTGTGGAATATCTAGCAGCATCCCTGACCGCAGCCCCCCGGATGCCAGTAGACCACCCTCCAGTTACCCCCACAGTGGTGACAACCAGATATTGCCAAACGTCTTCTGGGGGCGAAATTGCCCCCTCCCCAGTTGAGAATCGCTGATCTAGTGATTAGAAGCTAAAGACACCGTAAAACATCCTACAACACACAGGACAGCCCTCCAACAAAGAATTATCTGGCTCCAGATGTCAATAGCACTGAGGCTGAGAAACCCTCAAACTGCCCTGATTGTCGTTAGTCAAGTCTGCCATGTTTTGCAACTTAACCAATTCCTATCTGATACATCGCTCATTAAGATTGTTCTCCCTGATACAATCAAAGGATTGAAAGAGCTCTGTAAACAATAAGAGCGTGGAAGAGGGAAAGTGTGCTTATCCTAAACTTGGGGCTATCCAAACCTTTGTAGATGGGGCTAACCCCTTGGAAGGGAAAGGATAGCAGGAATCGAGGCTCGGGAGGATTGGCCAGCAGGGCTGGGGGAGTGATGGTCGGCGTAACCTCAGCAGCGACACAAGAGACTGTGGTTTGTGGAGAGCCTCCCAAACCTCAATACTGAGAGAGAAAGGCGGCAGTCAGTCTGCTGTGCTCAGGTTGTGTGTTCAGCTGCAGGGAGGGTCAGAGGCGCCTGCGTGCTCCAGGGCCAGATCAAGTCCTAGAAGCTACCACAAGATCTGACAACAGGACAGAAGACTTGTGCCCATCTGGGAGGTTCTGGGCCACATGGATGCCAACTCAATTGTCTTACTCTCTGGGCAAGGTGTGGCGCCACTCCTTTTGAATGGCGCTGACTGGGGGATATCTTGAAGGCGTTCTGAAACCAGCTTTCTCCACTGAGAATTCTTTTTTTTTTTTTCTTTGTGGTATGCAGGCCTCTCACTGTTGTGGCCTCTCCCGTTGCGGAGCACAGGCTCCGGACGCGCAGGCTCAGCGGCCATGGCTCACGGGCCCAGCCTCTCCACAGCATGTGGGATCTTCCTGGACCAGGGCACGAACCCGTGTCCCCTGCATCGGCAGGCAGACTCTCAACCACTGCGCCACCAGGGAAGCCCCGGAGGCTTTCTTGATACTCACTTTCACCTGATTCACCCGTATTCAAATGTTGGGGAGGAGAAGGGACAACGTGAGCCCTCCACTCTCCTCCCCGTTATCCTGCCCCTGGCTCATCCAGAACTATTTTTCAGAGCTTTATTCCTTCCCTGCCTTGGGGTAAAGAAGGAGTCTCCCGGGCTTCCCTGGTGGCGCAGTGGTTGGGAGTCCGCCTGCCGATGCAGGGGACACGGGTTCGTGCCCCGGTCCGGGAGGATCCCACATGCCGCGGAGCGGTTGGGCCCGTGAGCCATGGCCGCTGAGCCTGCGCGTCCGGAGCCTGTGCTCCGCAACGGGAGAGGCCACAACAGTGAGAGACCCGCGTACCGCAAAAAAAAAAAAAAAAAAAAAAGGAGTCTCCCTTACCTAGAACGTACAGTGCAAAACCAGGTTTTTTACAGGGGAGTTTTACTGCTCCAGACTTGCGGGCGGGGGGCGCACATCGAAGAACTGCTTGTTCCCTGTCCTGACTCTACTGCCATATTACTCAGATTAATGGTTCGTCCGTGTTCCCTTTTCTGGCCAGCCATTTCCAGGGGATTTTGCGAAGATTCATGAGTTAGCATTTGGAAAGAACTCTTTGAACTCCTACATAAACAAAATCTCACAGCTGGAAATCCTGATGCCTTTTAATGAGTCCTCATAAAATCCCAAAGCACTTAAAAATTCATGTTGCTCCCTAGAAATAGTTTTTAGATCTATACATACATGTAGTTCCATACATATCAGGTATATTCAGAGCCGCTGTTACAGACACTTAGGAGGTACCAGGCAGTGAGTTAAGCTCACTGTACACACGATCTCGTTGATTAGGGAGATCAAGACCTCCTGTGGCCTGGGCTGTCTGAGTTCCTGGGAGGAAAATAAAGTCCCACAGGTATGTTTGCATCCACGCTGATGTCACCAGCTCCTGTGCACAGTGCCTGGTACAGGGTAGGAACTCGGTGAGGCAAATGGATGGCATTTCTTTTAATTATAGCAAAGTGAAATGAGCCATTACCTGAGAGACCAAGCTTAGGTCAGAGAAGCAGAAATTGATGATATTGAAAATACAGGGTTCTCTGCTCTTCTGGGAATTTACAGGTTAAAAAAAATGCACAGTGGCTGGAATCAATTCCTGAAATCAAGACTTTCTTCACTGATCCCTGCTCCTCAAGCCTGCTGCTTCTTTCCCAAATAAGCACAAGGCCAGGGTGCTAAGACACTAAGGACATGGCCTTCTGTTTGGGAGCTGTTTTCTGGGTATTGTCTCTCTCACACCGAGTACCACCGGGAATGCTGCAAGGCACTTCTCAGAAGTACCTTTATGTCTTGGCTCATTTTCCAAGAAAAGGACAAGAGGGACAAGGGGGACTTTCGACTGTGGGAAACCAGAGTAAATAAGTACGGAATAACACAACTTGTGTTATTCTTCAGTGAAAGTTTAGAGGAGTCTTGCATGTAAATGGCCACCAGGGGGCACTGTTATTCTCTAAAAATGCTGCTGTTGGGAGGGGTTAGTGTGTGTGTGTGTGTGGCATATATGCACACACGTGTGTTGGGGTGAGAGACAACTTCCCTCTCATCCACTCACCTCCACTCAGCCAGGTAGCCAACCCCTCCCTTGACTTCCACCATCTACCCACACCCCTCCATCACCCGTCTCCCATTCTTGGTCAGAAAAGAGCAGAGAGGAGCAAGAAAACCCAGCAAGATCATGAAACCAATATCGAATCAAAAGATTTCCCCCAGGACGCCTCGGGAAGAACACCGAGGTGCCGTCCGTGCCTCTCGCCTTTGTTACCCCATCCCCTTTCCGTGCCCCCGCCCCCATGCCTCCCCAGCTCCTGATGGCGATGCTTCATTGCTTTGCAAGAAGATGGTCCCATCATCCTGGTGACTTCCTGCTTGTAGGCATCTTCCTTTGAAAAGAGAACTCTGAACAGAGTATAAAGACCTCAGGAGAATCATTCTTAATGATGGCTCTTCAGATACATTTCATGTCAGACCATCTGGATCTAGAGGATACGCTGCAGGGAATCTTCCTTTTCCCCTAGAATTACACGAGCATGGGAACAGCCATCTCCTCCGCCTTTGTTTCAAGTAGTTCTCCTTGGAGGCTTTAAAACTCCAGCCTTGCCAGAGAACCTGGGCAGTATAGTCAGGACGGCGAGCCCTAGTGGAGCTGCAAAAACACCCCTGTTCACTGATCTTTCTCCACCTGCTTAATAGGCATTAAAAGCCGTGCACTGAAGGACTGCCTCCAGCTGATTTCAAATGCATTGACATAATGGACTTGTCTCCATAGAACAAAGCCCTGGGGACTCAGGCTAGGCAGACCATTTATAATACTGTCATGATGCAGGAGAGACCGCGGATGCTTGGGAGAGAGACTGTATGTTGATGAGTGTTTTGAGTTCAAATCCAGACGGCACCATCTAACTGCTGGGTGACCCTGGGCACATGACTGAACCGCCTGAGGTTCCATCTGTCTGTGAATCGAGGTTAGTAATCCTGGTGCACTAGCTTATGGTGAGCCATGGAGATAACAGAGGCGCATTCCCAAGGCTAGAAGGTCAAAGGCAGTATTACTAATGCTTACTGAGCACTGGGCCCTATGCGCCATGTTCAACACACATGAATTATCTTAATCCTCATAACAACCCTACCTGCAGGAGTTGGAAGTGAAGGGTTTTGTGGGCTACTGAACTGAGGACCGTGGTGCTGGCAAGCGTAAGAAGGATGCTGGTCTAAGGGTCCCATTCCTCCCTGTGAAAAATGAACCCGGATCTTTTCATTCGTGGGCAGGTTGGGGGAGTAGGTTCAATGTGGGCTCGCATGCTCTGTGCTCCTGGGCCCTGGGTACTGTCAGTGATGCTCCAACAGTAAAAAGGCACCCCATGAATGGGTGAGTCTCCTCAACGTGACACTTTATATACCATGACGTCTTCCAGGCTGAAACAACGGTCCGTAAGGAAACGGCATTGTGGGAATTATTAAAAACACCAGGTCGTGTCTCCAGAAGACATTTATTTTATTTCTAAGGGACGTAAATCGCGTTTGTAAAATACACGAGCTTCTTCCTCCTTGGGTGTGGTCGGGAAAAGTGGTCACTTTTGTAGCAGCTATGTTTCTAGATCTGGAAGCTCCCACCCTTAAGTACCAAGAATCCGAACATTACTAGCGACAGAAGCTCTCTAAAGCGGAGGGCATATCTGGTTCACAAAGTGTGCTAATGTCTTTAGCCCTGGATGGTCTTACTGATCCCCCTCAAGGCCATCTGAACTTTTACTATCCAACAGAAAACTGAGACTAGAAAGAGGATGGGAGGTTTTCCTTTGTTTTAGCAGTGGGTGTGTGTGCGTGTACGCGTGCGTGCGTGAAGGAAATAAAAGGTAAATGGGAAGAAGGAATGTGGGGAGAGATGAATGAGGCGCAGGGTGGTGGGGGGAGAAAGGACCACAGTATAACGCGGATAGAAGATGGCGCAGTCGGAGGGCGGAGGATTGCGAATCCCCGCGGTAGAAGGGGCCGTAGTGGGAGAAGCCATTAAGAAGCTCCGAAAATAGAAATGCTAAGAGGTCGTTTTGACAGGCTGGTCAGAAAATGCCAAGTGTGGGCTTTCGGGGCTGAAGGCCAGGACCGGCCGCCAAGCAGGGCCGTCGGGGAGCGGCCGCCTCCTCTGCATCCAAGGGAAAGCTCGCCCGCCCGCGAACGCTCTCGAACGCCTCCTCCCGCCGCGCGCTGCCAAGTCGGCCTGCAGCCTCGTGTCGGCGCGTAAACAGTGAGCCCCGCTAGGCCCGCAGGCCCCTCCGCGGCCGTCCCCGCCCAGGGCGGGTCCGAGGACCCCGAGGGCGTCCCACCGCCTTCTGGCGGCACGCGCCCGGGGGTCCACAGCTCCACCGCGGCTGCGAAGGGAAGGCCCGGGCAAGGCCGCTCCCCCCTTCCTTGCCCACGGCCCTTCCCAGCGGGGGCCCTCCGCACAATGGACCCGGGCCAGGCCCCGTTGCTGAGGGAACCGGCAGCCGGCCCAGCCCCCTTCCCCGCCGACGGAGCCCGAGGAGGAGAGCAAAGGATTAAAGCGCCCTAATCGGCCGGCTTCAGAGGAGGCCGCGGGCCCGGCCCGCGTGAGGTGGCGGCTCCCCATTGGCGCGGAGGCAGCAGGAGGCCGCACGCAGCCTCGTCCCGCGCTCCCTTCCGCCCCACTTCCGCGGCCCCTCCTGGTCCACAAACCTCCCCCGGAGGCGAGACCGCCGCTTCTGACCCTCGCGCGGGATGGGTCGGGGGCTGCCCGGCTTCACCCCTCTGACCTCTCGGGCGCCTGGAATGAGGGAGGAACTGGCTGCCTCAGTGAGAGACGCGCTTTTGTTTGGTCGTGACTCACTGGAAACGTGCCTGCATGTGAGTCAGGGCACCTTCCACCTGCAGCTGAGGCGCGGCAAATGCACCCAAACGGTGGGCCTCCGTCAGGGCAAGCGCCCCTGCCCCCCAGGTGCGAGCGCAGCTCTGCGGGGAGGAATGGCGGACGGGCCTGCGAGGCCTTCCTTAGAGCCTTTGCTGGGGGCTGCTTGCCCCTCAGCTGCTCATGGGGGGACGTGAGTCACTTTTTCAAAATGTCCATGTCCGCCCCCGCTCTCCCCCCCAACCCCTGCAAATTCAGATTCAGTGAGTCTGGGGTGGGACTCAGGGAAGGTTTTGGGGGGCGGGATTTTGGCTGCCCTGTGAGGCATGCGGGATCTTAGTTCCCCGACCAGGACCAGGGATGGGACCCGTGACCCCTGCAGTTGGAAGCGTGGAGTCTTAACCACTGGACCGCCAGGGAAGTCCCAGGGAAGGTATTTTTTAAGTGTTCAGGTGATTTTAATGATTCTCTGGGCTGAGAACCACTGGCGGGTGTTTGACATGAGCCAGCGGAAACTCAGCAGGGCTGCCTGGCATGTCCGAGCGGACACTGCCAGCAGGGGACCTTGGACAACACAGTTCCTTTGACTTGAGCACAGTGTTCTTTCTGTCATATTCCTTTTTCTGCTTAAAAAAAAATGTTTTTTGAAAGTAATACACATACTATTTAGGAAATTTATATAGAAAGGGATAAAGAACATTAGATCACCCATAAACCCTCATTATCCAGAGTTACACACTGTTAACATTTGGGGTTATCTTTTCCTCTGTTTTCACATACTTAATTTACAAAAAGGTCAGACAGCGTATACAGTTTTATGCCTTCTTTTTTATTCCTTCGTAACCTGAAAGGTGGCATGGGCTTCTTAGACACGGCTGGACAAAGTGTGAGTGGGCAATTTTTTTTAGCAGGCTGCTTGGCAATGAATGAGTATCAAGAATATTTTTAAATGTTCACCTTTCAGCTCACTATTCCATTTCTAGGAATCGCTCTTCAAAGAATGATCAGATGCATGCAAAAATTTTTTTACAGAGACTTTCATGTTAGTGTTACTTAAAATCACCAAAACTGGGGACTTCCCTGGTGGTGCAGTGGTTAAGAATCCGTCTGCCAATGCAGGGGACACGGGTTCGAGCCCTGGTCCAGGAAGATCCCACATGCCACGGAGCAACTAAGCCTGTGCCACAACTACTGAGCTTGTGCTCTAGAGCCCGTGAGCCACAACTACTGAGCCCACGCACCTAGAGCCCGTGCTCCGCAACAGAAGCCACTGCAATGAGAAACCCATGCACTGCAACAAAGAGTAGCCTCCACTCACCTTTAGTGGTATCACCTAAACCATTCTCCTTTGGGACACTCAGATGCAAATTTTTGGAACCATTGGTCACTGGATCCTAACACTGGTTTTCTTTTCAAGTCTTGGCATGTGTCTTTCCATTCCCACTGCTGCCACCCTAGGCAGCATCCCCATCACTTCCCTCCTGAACAATTCTATCCCTCTGCTGACCTGCTTATGGCCCCTTGTCCCTTCAAACCACCCGATGTCAATCACTTATGTAAGTTCTTTTTATCCTGTCACTTCTACTCAAAAGCCTTCAATGACCACTTTTAAAGGGCCATTATTAAATGAAGTGCTAACTTTTTATCTTGGCATGTGGGTTCCTCCTTTACTCAGTCCCAACCCATCCATCTTCCTGTTTTATATCACACAACTTCCTGATTAACATACCTGACTCCAATTGGTATATGCACCAACCCCAGGACACAGTCTGTGTTCTCATGCCTTCTCCACTTACTAGCTGTGTAATCTTGGCTAATTTGCCTACCTCTTTCATCTCTGCCCCTCATCCACAAAGTGGGAGTAATACTAATAATATCTGCTTTATAGGATTGTTTTGAGAGCAAAGCTGACACATGAATGCCACGACTGTCATTGATCTGCTCACAGCATTGCACCTGGACACAACTCTGCAAAGCAGCGCCTATCGGCTCCAAGTACTGTCAGCTGAGGTGGACCAATCAGGCTGAAGGGTCTACTGCCAAGATGGCTCACCACATACCTAGCAAGTGGGTGCCATTGTCAGAAACTCAGCTGGGACGATGGTCCTGGAGCCTGAATTGGCCTCCATTTGGACTTTCTATGTGGCTTCTTGGGCTTCCTCACAGCATGTCTGCTGGGTTCTAAGAGAAAAGCAGAAGTTGCCAGTCTTCTTAAAGGCCAGGCCTGGAACTAACTAGCACAGCATAACTTCCACGATCTTCTTCTTGTCAAAGCAGTGATAGGCCAGCCCGGGTTCAAGGAAGTGAAGAAATAGACTCCACCTCTCCAAGAGGGCGTGGCCTGTGCACAGAAGGAAAAAATGGATGGGAACCACCTTTTGAGACAAGTTACCACTGAAGGGTCTTTGTGACCCCTTATCTTATCCAGTAGAGAAGATGCTCAACAAATATTTCACATTTCCTGAACTCTTAAGGCCTGGAACATTCATCTGTCAAAGGATCGCTTGGATTGCCGTCTTGAATTGTGAGTTGACGTTCCCCCTGTACTCTGATTAGTTATGATATTCCAACTAAACGGTAAGCTCTTTGAGGGCAAGGCTCCTAGCTACAAGATACATTTTTGTATTCCCCCCCAGAGATTTATACATAGTAAACCTCATAACTGTGCAGCACTTGATTTCCTTTCCTCTGACAGCCCTACCACTGGGAAGGGAACATAAGAGCTGCTTTCACTGAATTTTTGTACCACGCGAGGCTCGCTGGGCTCCAAGGAAAACTCGGAAACGGTCCCTTTGTTTCCCAGAGTGGGGCTCAGAGCCATCCGGGGGGGAAGCGCAGTGAAGAGGCTGTGGCCTGGAG
The DNA here is from genome assembly GCF_949752795.1 of Hyperoodon ampullatus. NCBI lineage: Eukaryota > Metazoa > Chordata > Mammalia > Artiodactyla > Ziphiidae > Hyperoodon > Hyperoodon ampullatus. Next base: position 74,214,208 of record NC_136926.1, read on the forward strand.
GGCGTGTGGAGGAAATTCCATTCTAGACCCTCATTTCCGAAACTGCTCTGGGATTAGCCCGGCTTTGTGCCGGCCCCAGTCCAGAGGGGAGAGAGGCCAGGCCCTAGGTCATAAAAGCACCAGGAAAATACAAATACAGGCCCCTTTACAGCCCTGAACAGGAGGTTAAAGGATTTGCTGTGTTGTTTGTTTATCTCGCAGACTGAAGCCAATTATACCAATTACTTTTTTTAAAAAAAGCTTACTAGTGATTGTATTCTAAGTTCATTTCTTCTCAAAAATGGGACTCTACAGCACATTTTTTTCTTTGGCTCCAAGGACTCAAGCCCGGTCTCTGAGGCAGGGAGGGCGGCCCTGGGGTCACAAGTCAGAGGTCAGGGGCCCCCTGATTGTTCCCAAATGCGCTTCCATGTAGCCATAGATTTGAACTTTGCATTGTTGCTGGGGCCCCCGGTAGGGGGCTGCACGGGGAGGGGAGAGCCTCGGGGAGGCCATCTCTGCAGTTCAAAGGCAGCCGCTCAGGCAACGCTTCGCTTGGTTTATGGTTTCAATCCTTGAGTCAGTCTTGAACTCCATCCCTGAGGGGCTCCCGTGGGTGGGAGGTAAGGGGTGGGGTCGGGACGGACACTCCTTTAACCCAAAGCTGCCAGCCCTGTGGACCCGCCGTGGCTTCAGAGCCGGAAAACCCTCAGAGGCTGAAAAATCCCCAGATTGCTTGCAGGAACCCAGGAGCGTTTGCCCACAATGCCGGTAAAGGATGCCCCTTGCTCAGAACCAACCAGGAGCTCCTCCCCGCCCAGCCCAGGCAGGACTGTATAAGGTGCAGCTGAATGAAGGGCACTGGGGTTCAGAGATGAACCCCAAGCTCTGGCCTTACCCAAGGGTAGTGTTTGCTCGATAGTGCAAGTTGAAGAGGAGGTGAAAGGTCCCAGACCAGTCCCCCAAGACAAGCGTCTCCACTGATACCTGAAAATCTACCATAAATATGATGTACATGTATATTTATTGACTTCAAGGGTGTGTTAACATATATGGTTAAAGGCAAGAAAGCAAGCTACAGAGTAATATATAGTGTATGGCCCCATCTATCTACGCACACACACAGGGAAAATGTGGGCGAATACACATCAAAATGTTGGTAGTAGTATCTTTTACTGGTAGAATTTCAAATGATTTTTTCCTTTTATTTTTCTGCATTTTATAATTTACTTACGCTATTCATGTCCCTTAATTTTTTTCAAAGCGGGAAATCTAACGTTTGTGAATCATTTCTTTAGTTCAGTGTTTTTCAAAATGTGATCTAAAAACACCAACATCAGACTCAGAAAGCCTGCTGAAAAGGAAGATTCCTGGGTGTAATTCAGACATATCAGGTCAGAATGGGGCCGGGGGAGGGGTGTAGCCTGAAAACCAGCATTTTAAACACCCTCTCCAGGCAATTCTAAGGGAATGGAATCCGCCTGTGTGGATGTCGGCTCTCTTTAAAGGTTCTGGCTCCACTGTGAGCCATCTCAGGTGGGACCACTCAACCCCTCGGCCCCGGTGGACCCTTCTCCCCTCCCTCCCTTCTTTCTCTAGGTCCTCAGGAACCAGAAACAGCCCATCAACCCTGACCGAGTAGCCCTGGCCGTGCCCCTTCCCTTGACAGACAGTCCACAGGCAGAGCTTCCCAGCACCATTATGCCCCTCTTCCCCTTGCTCTAGTCTTCTCTTTTGTTTCACTACACTCGTCTTTGGCTAGAAGAACTGACAGCACAGGGTGATTTGCATAATTATATATGTCAAGTAAGACTAAAGCTGGAAACCAAATTAAGTTATGCCAGTGGGCAGCAGGCATAGTAGAAGAATCACAGGGTAAGTCTGACCCTGCTCCTGATAGACATGTGATCTTAGGTTGGTTATTTAACCTTTCCAAGCCTCAGTTTCCTCAGCTGTAAAATGGGAATAGTCATACCTACCTCTTAAAGTTGTTGCAAGATTTAAAACTAAGATCACGCATATATGCAAAGCATCTGGTGCATGGTCGGTACCCGGTGAAAGCAGTTATTACCAGTATGAGCCAAAGAACTCATGAGGTCTGAGACAGCCGTTCTCAAACTCCCCAGGGAGGTTAGTAATAATGCATGTTATTAAGTCTTCCCCCCAGATATTCCAAGTTAATCCCTCCAAGGAGAGGCCCTAGGAAACTGATACTTACAAGTATCCCAGGTGTTCTGATCACACTTTGCAGATGGTCCCTGATCACACTTTCAGGAACACTAGTCTAAGATTTTCGCCAGCAAAACAGAAATAACTACAACTACCAAATTCCCCAACTTGTTCACACTTAAATAGTCAGTCATCCACACTGCCCATCACAGGTTGGCTGAGGTTTGGCTAATCCAAGCTGGCATGGTTCCAAGCTGGGATCTGGGTCCAGGTCTGCTCCACATGTCTTTCATCTTTCTTAGACCAGCAGGTACTCAAGGTATGTTCTCCTCAGGCCACATTTTGCTGACATTCCATTGGCCATGCCAGCACTTGGCCACACCCACACCCCCTCCCCGTGGGGAGGAGGGACAGATATAGTCTGCCTCAGAGACATGAGTGAAAAAGAAACACTTGTTTCTCAAAAGCAAATCCAGCCTGCAGCCTCTTTTTGTACTGTCTGCAAGCTAAGAATGGCTTTTACTGTTTTTAGGAGTTGTAAAGAAAAACAAAGTGAATAGGAACGGAAAACTATATGCGGTCCACAAAGCTTCAGATATTTACTACCTGACCCTCTAAGGAAAAAGTTTGTTGCTCTCTGCTGTAAGCCATCAAAATGTCAAGGGTTTTTTTGTTAGTGTTGTTTTTACATAGCATAACTGCACAAACAGAGGGGCAGTTGTTTTGTTTTGTGTTTGTTTTTCAGTTAAGAGGGATTTAAAGCTGTTTCTAAGCCACGGAGTAGGAACCAAGACGGAAGAGTAGGGGAACCAATGAAAAAACAAGAGAGGGAAGTTAATTAAGAGAGAGTGGTCTCGGAGGAGAGGGGCCAGCCTTTTCTCTAAAGATCTGGTCCAGTGGAGAAGAGGGTGGGGTGAGAGGGGTGGGATCAGGCGTGATGTTGTCAAGGAGAAAGAAAGGACTAGGGCTTCCCTGGTGGTGCAGTGGTTGAGAGTCCGCCTGTCGATGCAGGGGACGCGGGTTCGTGCCCCGGTCCGGGAGGATCCCACATGCCGCGGAGCGGCTGGGCCCGTGAGCCATGGCCGCTGAGCCTGCGCGTCCGGAGCCTGTGCTCCGCGACGGGAGAGGCCACAACAGTGAGAGGCCCGCGTACCGCAAAAAAAAAAAAAAAAAAAAAAAAAGAACTAGATAGGATTGTCCAGGGGCAGGAAAACCCAGCTACTGGGTGTCAGGAAAAATTGCTAGACTTAGGAATGGGCAAAAGAGAATCCTGGTGTCCTTGCAGTAGAGTGCTGGGGGGTTTCTAGCAGACTCTCCAGGGATTATCTGACTCCATTTAGTGTGCACCTTGGTTTTTGATGGACTAAGCTACTTAACAACTCTATAGGGATAGAAGTTAAGTTGCAGAAAACTGACAACACAATTTTTTTTTTCTGTTCACGGCAATGCAAAGGAATTATGTCCTGAGGAGAATAAAAATCTCTGTAAGTCAAATTCTCATTTGAGCCAGTTTGAACATCTTACTAGTGTACACATTAACCAATGAGTTAAATAAAATCTTTGACCCTTGTCTATTTCATAGTTGTATGAAAGTCATAATTTTACCACTTAAAAAAAGGATCTTTTAGCGAAGTCTAAGGCACCTCATTTGACAATCACTATAACCTTGTAGGCCCATTACTACTGTCATTGTTATACCCCATTTTGAGGATGACGTCACTGAGGAACTAAGAGCTTAAGATCGGGAGTTCCCTGGTGGCCTAGTGGTTAGGATTTGCCACTTTCACTGCAGAGGCCTGGTCTGGGCACAGCCAAAAAATTAAATAAAAAGAGCTTAAGATCACACAAGCTCACACAAGCAAAGAGTGACAGAGTCAAGGCTGGGACTTTGGGAGTCTTCTGGCTCCAAATCTCCCACTCTTTCTGTTAAGTTAAAAAAAAAAAAAGACACTCTATCACACTATTTATTTGCTCATCATTGATGAGCATAGGAGCTGTGATTTAGTAAGCAAACGGACCTAACATTCCTGGGTGCATGAAGGCTCATGTGCAGATGCTGGAAAAGGAGCTACAGAAGTAACTGCTTGCCCTGCCAAAGATAGACAGCATTTGAAATCAATAAGACTGCAGCTGAGTCCCAGCGCCAACAGGAAACTGGTATCTGATTTTTTTCTTCCCTAATGGATCATCAACTGAAAATTCTCAAAAGTTGAATATCTCACAAGTACTTTCCAAAGTCTTATTGTTTTCCTTCCACCTCAAATAAACCCTCCCCCCCAGGTATGCTGGCATTTCAGGAGGTTTTACTCTAAAGCATTCTGCATTTTTCCCAGTCTGACCACTCCTTTCCCACAAGATGCCCGACGCTAAATGAACACCTGTGGTGGATGAGCTCGCTATTCCACAGGGCGCTTCACACCTACACAACACTCCGTAAGCTCTATAGTCATTCAGTCAGCGAATATTTATTATGCAAGTAAGATAATGTTAGTGATACAAATATGAAAATATGCAAAACAAAACAATCTCTACCTCAAGTAGGTGAGTCCAGTGGAGAGCCTTTCAGGCAAACAGACAATTACAGTACCACATGCCAGTCAAGGCTTGGTGGGAGCATGGAGAAACCAGTTCCTGCGTGTTTGAGAGCATCACGGAAAGTGTAATAGAGCTGGGGTTTGCACTGAGACTTGAAGAATAAGGAAGTTGCCTAGAAGAGAGAGGAGGAGGTGTCCAGAAGCTTCTAGATGGAGAGAATGCTCTAACAAAGGAGAAGAGAGAGCCCAGGGTATCTAGGAAGCAGAAAACAGCCCAGAGTGGCTGCAGCTATCAGTATGGAGAGAAGAATTCCAAATATGAAACCAGACAGGTGGCCGGGAGCAAGTCATGGCAGGCCACGATGTAGAAACTTCCCTGCAGGTAGCAAATGAGCAAGCCATTGCAGCAAGGCTGAGCACACATCCTGCACAAAAGTACTCACAGGATGCCTTCAGGGGAAGGCAAGGGCACCTTCAAGGAGATAATCATACCACAGTGATTGAATCAGCACCAGGTCCATCCTCAATTTCCCACCCATGTCCAAACCCCAAGATAGGTTCCATGGTACTTGTCTTAGTGTGTTCAGGCTGCTATAGCAAAATACCACAGACTAGGTGGCTTATAAACAACAGACATTTATTTTTCACAGTTCTGGAGGCTGGAAAGTCAAAGAACAAGGCCCCAGAAGATTCAGTGTCACAGATAGTCATCTTTTCACTGTGTCCTCACATGGCAGAAGGGACAAGGAAGCGATTTCAGGTCTCCTCTAGTATTTTTTTGCGGTATGTGGGCCTCTCAATGTTGTGGCCTCTCCTGTTGCGGAGCACAGGCTCCGGACGCGCAGGCTCAGCGGGGATCTTCCCGGACCGGGGCACGAACCCGCATCCCCTGCATCGGCAGGCGGACTCTCAACCACTGCGCCACCAGGGAAGCCTACTTGAGAGGGCTGCACCTTCATGACCTCATCATCCCAAAGCCCCACGTCCTGACACCATCATCTTGGGGGTTAGGATTTCAACGTATGAATCTGGGGGTGGGGGACACAAACATTCAGCCCATAGCAATACTCAAGTGAATGAAAGCCAAGAAATGGATTTGTGCAGTTGTAAATATTTTCTGTCACTGGATTATTTCTCCGTGGTCTGAGTCTCCTATCCCTCACCTCTTAGGCTGGGAAGGAAAAGGGGAAACGTTCAATGAATCTGAAGGAGATACATAGTCATGGCAAAGGAAACTGTTAGGTGGTTAGGACTCCGTGCACTCACCACCGAGGGGCAGGGTTCAATCTGTGGTCAGGGAGCTAAAATCCCATAAGCCACATGGCATGGCCAAAAAAAAAAAAAAAAAGGCAGGCTGTCAATGTGGCAACATTGCAAGGCAAAAGCCAATGGATGTTTTTCCATTCATGTATCAAGGTCTTTGGAGACTCTAATTGGAAGGATGCAAATGACCCCCTCGGAGAGTGTTGTTTCTGGGGGCCTCTCAGGCCACGCATTAGTAAGCATTGTTTCCCTTCCTCCTCCCATCTGCCACTGCCCACACCACCCCCTACCTCCCACCCTTCAGAGAGGGAGAAATCTGCAGGAGGTGCATTTTCTTCACTGACATCCTCATCCAATGGGGTCCTGGGGAAGAGCCTGCAGAGATTAAAAGAGGAGGAATTAATCTCTCCCCAAGAGAGGACCTGCCTCAGCTGGCTGACAGCTTAATCTCCCCTGGGTTCCTGAACATTCCTTTTATTTTAATGTACTACCTTTTTATAAAGTACTGCTGAAAAGAAACAGAATTTTGGATAATTGGATAGTAGCATCATCTTTTACAGCAAATAGAGACAGTCTATTAATAGTATCTGTGATAAACACCGTAGGGGATAACCCATTTATTTTTAGCAACAAGTGGCATTTTTGTCCTTATATCCTTTCCTTAACTAAATTCTCACTTCTTGATTCTTTTCCCATTGATTTTGACAGCAAAAAGAGAGAGGGAAATTGCTCCCATATGCGTAGCCATCCCTTCCCAGAGCACCTTTGGGGCCCCAGGACCACCTAAATGTTGGGGTTTATGTTATAGCTGGAGCCACCCACCTCATCCCTGATCCCATGCCTCATCATCACAGCCCATAGCCCCCTCTCTTCTCGGAACATCTCAGTAGTGATTTTTCCATGCCCCAATTTAATCCTGCATTTCTCCGCACCAGCCTGCATTTGTTGTCCCCACAAGATGAAAGGTTTTGAAGGCAGCGACAGTGTCTCTATATTATGCAGCCCTACGTCCAGCACTGACAAGGCTGTACTAGTTTCCATTGCTGTGTAACAAATGCCACACACGTAGCCACTTGGAACAGCACCTATATATTAACTCACAGTTCTGTAGGATAGGCTCAACTGAGTTCTCTGCTCTGGGTTATCACAAGGCTGATAACAAGATGTCAGCTCTCCTGGGCTCTGGGGAAGAAGTCACTTCCAAGTTCATTCAGATTGTTGGCAAAACTCAGCTCCTTGCAGCTGTAAGACTAAAGTGCCTGTTACCTTGTTGGCTGTCAGTTAGGGGTCACTAATTGCTCCTAGAGGCTGCTCTTTGGTCCTTGCACGGGACCCCCTCCATCTTCAAGCTAGCAAAGTGCATCAGCTCCTTCTTACACTGTCAGTCTCTCTGACTTCCCCTCTTGCTCTCAGCCAGATAAAACTCTCTGCTTTCAGTGGGCTAATGTGACTCAGTTAGGCCCACCCAGATAATCTCCCTGTTAACTCTAAGTCAGCTGATTAGTAACCTTATTGACATTTGCAAACTCCCTTTTTGCCATGTAATGTAACACAATTAGGGCATGGTGTTGCATCATATTCCCAGACCCTGGGATTAGGACAGGAAATCTTGGTGGGGGGCAGGGGGAAGGGGGCATTTTATGATTCCTCCTACCACAAGGGTCTCAGAATACACAAAAGAGCAAGAACTGTTGGAGGTAGGATCTCCACCCATGCAGTTTCTGCCCCCATCCTAAGCATGACAAATGCTGACCTGGCCTCCTGACCTGCTGACAACTATGTAGACCTAACTGGGCAGTATGATCCCAATTTGGGCACCTCACATACACAGCAGAGGGAACTGAATGTCCCCAACACACACAGCTGATCACTTCTAGCAAGTCCAGGGCTTATATAACTGGCAAGCTCATCAGCCACACTCAGAGACTTTGCTCTCCTAAACTGAGACCAAGACGGTTCATGATCTTTCAGCTTTAAAAGATGCTCATTTCTCCTCCCCAAACCTCATCCCCTAGAGCTTAGACCTAGGCTGGATTGGGGTCCTTGCTTGACAGTAAAACTTTTCCATTCACTTCTCAACCCTTTGTTTGTTTTATTTTGGCCATGCTGCACGGCTTGCAGGATTTTAGTTCCCCGACTAGGGATCGAACCCACGCCCTCGGCAGTGAAAGCGCAGAGTCCTAACCACTGGACCACCAGGGAATTCCCCTCAACCCTTAGTTTCTCAGTCTTTTCTTTTTGTGACCAGAAATCTCACTGCCCCCTGATCTGATATCCTTTTACCCGTTGTGTTCTTTAATCTGTGCCCGTGGCTCCATCCCTCCCTTCTCATCTCTTCTACAGCTCCTGAAAGTCCTTTTTCTCCTCCACCTGCAGGCTTGAGAGTCTCCCACTCTCCACCCCAGATGCCACTATTTCTATTGCTCACCATAGGTCTAATTCTGTACCTCAGGCGCCTGGCACACGGTAGCATTCAGCATATACCTGTTACTTGAATGCAGGAGTGAGTGAATGAATACACTGGTGAATTTGAGTCACCTATGCTTTTCTAATCTCCTATTATTCCTTAGTATCAGTACCACAAGGCTGCCTTCTGGTTATAGGATCCTTCATTTGTTCACGTATCCTTAGAAATACAAAGATAAATATGAACAGGATAAACGTTTTCCCCTAGGTCGTTGAAGAACCTGTGCTCAGTAGAGGGTCTAGGGCATTTCCCCCTTGGGGTAAGTTTTGCCAGCCCAAAGGCGGCTTTAAAATTCAACATCTAGGAGTCCAAGCTACTGTCAAATTTAATTGTTAGGAGTCCAGATCTGCCAATCCAAGAGTGATAGGATTCCTTTCTTTTGTGAAACACAGCATTCTCATTGTTTTTCACTAAAAGAGACACTTAAATTTGCTTCCCACCAGGTTTGAAGCTGGTGCCTAATGTGGCTGAAAATGTTATGGAGCCCAGGGAGGAAATCCAATGCCCTGGGGCTGCTGGGCTGAATGGCGGCCTTGTTTCCAAGGCCATTCTCCTTTGTCTGCCTGGGCTCTCAAATGACATGTTTGGACACAAAGCCTCTTAGGTAGAAATTACTACATTTGCAGGCGTTCCTAATTTGGAGCGAGGTTTATTATTTCAAAGTCTTTTTTCAAGATTAGACTTCAGTGAAGTCTTACAGCTGAGTCGCAACCCTCATTTGAAAATAGTATGATGTTTATGAGTATTCTTGTTAATTTTTTTTCGGGTTTCCTCTTTGGAAAAGAGCCATCCTGCTCCCGCCGTGAAATTTTCCAGGGAGGATTTCACTTCTTCCCATTGAGGTCATTTTCTTAACCGCTCAGAGATATTTATCTTTAAGACTTTAAAACCTTTCTGTGTAAAGGGAGCTTAGAGAAGACAGCTGATAGGGGCTAGGAAAGTCAGAATCCTTGGGGATTTGGGGGAAAGAAAGGCTATTTTTCTAATGACTATTATTCTCAGGCCAGTAGATTGAGTGGTTCCTTAGCCATAGGGGCAGGTTTGGGCCAAGGGTCCTGGGAGCATAGGAATCATGACCTCTGTATTTGATAGCCAGTGTGCATTCCTCACACACCAAATGTAGTATATTTTCTAATTTTCTGTATTCTTTTTTTTTAATTTTTGGCTGCATTGGGTCTTCGTTGTTGTGCGTGGGCTTTCTCTAGTTGTGGAGAGCAGGGGCTGCTCTTCATTGTGGTGTGCAGGCTTCTCATTGCGGTGGCTTCTCTTGTTGCAGAGCTCGGACTCTAGGCACATGGGCTTCAGTAGTTGCAGCACGGGGGCTCAGCAGTTGTGGCGCACGGGCTTAGTTGCTCTGCGGCATGTGGGATCTTCCCGGACCGGGGCACGAACCTGTGTCCCCTGCAGCGGCAGGAGGATTCTTAACCACTGCGCCACCAGGGAAGCCCTAATTTCTGTATTCTTGATGCTCTAGCATCTGAGGCTTTGCTGACTGGGCAAAGACGGCCCCTCCCAGGGCTAGCCACTACTTAGAGATAGCAAACTACTCAACTGGGAGGGGTCCTTTCGTATGCAAACTAACCAACCCAAAGCCTATACATCAAAGCACCTCCTCCAAGTGGCTCTTACCCTCCAGGAGGCAATATTTCTCTGCCCTAATCATCCCAGGGTCAGGTACCAAAAGACCAGAGACAACCCCTATATTACAGAGCCCATGGAAATTGTTCAGATTAGCTAGGCCAAAAGCTGTCTGTCCTGCTTACCCTGCATCCACCATTCCTACCCAGGAAAACCACAGTAAAGGCTCTCCTCCATGCTTTCACCTCTCTCTTTCTCCCTCCTGACCAACCCTGGTGCTTCCCTGTGTGGCCCTGCATGGCGTCATGTGCCTTCTGTTTTGAGGGAATTGGAGTAATGAACTATCACTTCAATGGCAGTCGTCTCCCCATCTTTTGGTCTCATCATCCCTGAATAATAACAAAGTCTACACTTTTTAAAACACCAACACTGCTCTCAGACACACTCCCAGGAAGCAAGAAAGAAAGAGAAGAAACACTAAAACCCATGACTACCACTTCAACCCAGAAGACAGAGAGAGAAAGGGGAATCTGTGCAGAAGGTCAGGCGACCAACGTTTTCCTACTTTGGACATTCTCCAGACCAGCTTCATCAAGGTTTATAAAGTAATACTATGTCAACCTCATTCTGCTGAGGCAACTAAGACTCAGAGAAGTTAATAATTTGTCCAAGGCCACAAAGCCACACTACTAGGCGACAAGCTTTGTTTCATTAATACTCAATGCCAATGTCAACCCAACCTCAATCTGTTTGTCTCAGCCCCTGCCATTTACACCTCCCAGTTCGTGTGGGAGCTTCTCCTGGGTTCTCTTCCAAAACAGCTTTGCTGTCCAGCAAATCCCCTAAAATAGGAGAGATGAAGGTTTATGGTATTGTGCTTCCTTCTAAAGGTACTTCAAACAATCAGTCAGTGGTTTTTCCTGAGTATTTACCATATCTTCTTCTCTGGGCTACATGCAATGGGGAAGGAAGACAGTCCTGAACACGACATGATAGAAAATGGGGACTTTACTATCTAAACTGGGATATACAACTAACACGGGGGGAGCAAGACCAGATAACACAGGGGAGTATTTAGTCAGATGCCAAACTGTGTGGCACAAAATATACAAGTAGAAGGAGTGGAGGAGACCATTGAGGACCTCCTGGAATAGACAGAACTCAGTGAGGACCTTGAAGGATGGGGATCAGTACAGAAAAAGATCAAAGGAATTATTTTAGCCAGTATGGCAATTCTGCAAAAAATTAAAAATAGAATTATCATATATCCAGCGATCTCACTTCTGGTTACATAGCCAAAAGAACTGAAAGCAGAGACTCAGATATTTGTACACCAATGTTCATAGCAGCATTATTCACAATAGCCAAAAAAGTGGAAGCAACTCAAGTGTCCATCGATGGATGAATGTGATATATATATTTATATAGGATTATTATGTATATTATATATCCTATATATATATATAGAGAGAGAGAGTTATTATTCAGGAAGGAAATTCTGACACATTCTATGACATGGATGAAGCTTGATGACATTATGCTAAGTGAATAAGCCAATCACAAAAAAGACAAATATTGTATGATTCCATTTATATGAGCTATCTAGAGGAGTCTAGTTCATAGAGACAGAAAACAAAATGGGGATTGGAGAGAGGAAATGGAAAGTAATTGTTTAATAGGTACAAAGTTTTTCTTTGGGATGATGAAAAAGTTCTGGAAACAGTGGTGATGGTAATTCAGCACTGTGAATATACCTAATGCCACTGAATTGTACACTTAAAACGGTAAAAATGGTAAATGTTATATTTTACTTACTGCAATAAAATAATTAATTTAAAAAATTTTTGCTCTATCCCTTTAAGTGCCAAACCTTGAACATATTTGTTTTGTTTTGTTTTGTTTTTTTGAAGATGTTGGGGGTAGGAGTTTATTAATTAATTAATTTATTTTTGCTGTGTTGGGTCTTCGTTTCTGTGCGAGGGCTTTCTCTAGTTGTGGCAAGCGGGGGCCACTCTTCATCGTGGTGGGTGGGCCTCTCACTATCGCGGCCTCTCTTGTTGCGGAGCACAGGCTCCAGACGCGCAGGCTCAGTAGTTGTGGCTCACGGGCCTAGTTGCTCTGTGGCATGTGGGATCCTCCCAGACCAGGGCTCGAACCCGTGTCCCCTGCATTAGCAGGCAGATTCTCAACCACTGCACCACCAGGGAAGCCCCATATTTGTTTTTAATGGAAACTTTCTCCAACATATTGACACACAGCCCTGTTTTCTTAAACAGAGCATACCAGTCATAACCTAAACATCTCCTGAGCTCAGGTCGACATCATCTGCTAGAATGAAGTGCAGCCAGACCCCTAAAGTTACCAGCCCCAAATTGGTTCAATAAGTTACTAAATGTAGTCACCTACTTGGCTGTCTATTGCTTTTGTCTGTTTTTCCAGTTTTCCTCTGTCTCCTCCCTAGTTTCCTGCTTCCATCAGATCAGCATTTCCTTTCAAATTTGTTGTTTTATTTTTGAAATCTACTGTGAGCGGAGAAAGCAGAGAAGAAAGTGCGTTCCAATTAGGTGCAATGTAAGAGTTACCAGGCTCCTTATACAGAGGGGGTCTTCCATGCCGCTCTGTACGCTGATATACTTAACAGCCCTCTCCTGGGTGTTTCACAAACATTTCAGACTCAACACGATCAAAACCAAAATAATGACTTTCCCCCTTCAAGCTTACTTCTGCAGTGCTCCCCCAGCTCCGTCGTCTTTGTGGTCGGTCATCACAACGCCACAAAAGTGAACACTGGTCCCTCACAGTTGTCCGAGGTCCAGTTGATTATCTTGATCTCTTCCCATTTACGAAACTCCAGGCCAGGCCCTCAAAACTGCTACAATAGCTCATCGGGTTGTCCAGCCTTTAATCTTGCCTCCTGTACCTCATAGCTACAAACTACATTCCTTCCTTCTTACTGGGACTAGACTTTTCTTTCAAAAACATACAGTCGCGGGCTTCCCTGGTGGCGCAGTGGTTGAGAGTCCGCCTACCGATGCAGGGGACACGGGTTCGTGCCCCGGTCCGGGAAAATCCCACATGCCATGGAGCGGCTGGGCCCGTGAGCCATGGCCGCTGAGCCTGCGCGTCCGGAGCCTGTGCTCCGCAATGGGAGAGGCCAGCGTACCGCAAAAAAAAAAAAAAAAAAAACCAATAACATACAGTCGGCACTCGGTAGCCACGGGTTCGGTGTCCGCAGATTCAACCAACCTGGGACTGTAAACCTAGTAGATCCGCGGTTGGTTGAATCTGCGGATTGGAACCGTGAATACGAACTGAGGATACGGAAGGAAGGCCGACGGCAGGACTTGAGCCTCCGCGGATCTGAGTACCTACCGCCGGTCCTGGTACCCCCCCACCCCCATACCGAGGGAAGAGTGTATCCATAATGCCGTCTGAAGCCTACGAAGCATTGATGACTCCTCACTGCAATAGAATCCGTCCAAATGTACCCCACAATCTGGCCCCAACCTATTTTTCCAGCTTACCTCATCTCCAACTCTCTGTCCCCCAAACCCTTACATGATATTCAGTAGTCATTTACCATGACTCCAAGACTCCCTGTACAGGCATACTTTCGAGTTCTCACAAATAATGTTTCACTCTTTGTAGCATGTCTTTATGAAATTGCACACTCCTCAGTCCAAATTCAAATACCACCGTGGTTGATCCCACGCTAACCTCTACCCCAAACTCCTTCTCTACCCTAAAGTAATCACTCCCTCCTCAGGACATCTGACATGTTTTTTGGTACCTTGGATGACCCCTGCATTAAGAGCTGCCTGTTTGCTCAGAAGGAGGGCGTGGTCAGAATGAACAATTAGAGTGTCGTATTCAGCGCGTTGAATTGTGCTTCACTGCCCATCTCTCCTGCTACAAGACAACGTCCTATTTAGTTTCCTTCCCCAGTGTCCAGCACAGGGCCTCAAAGAAAAAGACACTCAGTAACTGGTAGCTAAATAGAAATGAATTGTTGAGAATGCATTACAGAGTAATCATCTGAATTTGGACTTACCAGAAAAAAGGAGAGAAGAGGAAATTGTGTTGGAGTCAGTGATAAACTGAATCTAATTCATACTTATGAACATGGAGATCCTGTCAGCACTGAGAGGCCAATTGATGAATTGGGGAGATCTTCTGAGGCAGAAATAACACCCATGCTCCTTGCCTGTGATGGGCATGCCCCCTCCCATACATACCAACCCCCTTGGTACTTGTCCCGAGTAGGAAAACACGTGGTGTCAGTAAACTTGAAAAATCCCTATCCATGAATTTTCCTACTTTTATGTCTTCATCAGGTGCGGGAGAATTGCAAATATTTAACAAAGCAAAATATGCTGTGCATATCTCTGTTGGAGCCCTCATCACTTTGAATTATGGTTATGATTGGTTAAAATTTCTTTCTCCCCAACCTGACTCAGCTCCTTAAGAGGAGGAGCATTGTGGGCTTCCCTGGTGGTGCAGTGGTTAAGAATCCGCCTGCCAATGCAGGGGACACGGGTTCAAGCCCTGGTCCGGGAAGATCCCACATGCCGCGGAGCAACTAAGCCCGTGAGCCACAGCTACTGAGCCCACGTGCCACAACTACTGAAGCCCGCGTGCCTAGAGCCCCTGCTCTGCAACAAGAGAAGCCACCGCAATGAGAAGCCCGCACACCGCAACAAAGAGCAGCCCCTGCTTGCTGCAACAAGAGAAAGCCCGTGCGCAGCAACGAGGACCCAAAGCAGCCATAAATAAATAGTTATTAAAAAAAAAGAAATCCAAATGGTTGAAAAGTATACAGATGAAAAGTTATACCCAGTTCCCCCCCTTGGTGTAGCCATGAACACTACTTTCTTGGGTATCCTTCTAGAGATAGTTTTAGCTTATAAAAGCAAATCCATATTTTTTTTTCTTTTTCTTCAAGCAAATGGAAGCATATTATAGATCAGCTTCTCTTCACCTTGGCTATACAGTGGAATTATTCGGGTGAACCTTCCAGAACATGTAAATCAGACTCTGGGGTGGGCGGGGGAGACCCAGCCATCAGCATTTAAAACATTCCTCAGGTGATTCCACTGTGCATCCAGAGTCAAGAAGCACTTCATATGCTTTGCTCTGAAGCCTGCTTTTTTTTTTACCTAACAATATGTCTTCAAAGGTCCTTCCATACCAATGTATGAGAATGTCCTTTTTAAAAAACAGCTGCATAGGAACTTCCCTGGTGGCGCAGTGGTTGGGAGTCCGCCTGCCCATGCAGGGGACACGGGTTCGTGCCCCGGTCGGGGAAGATCCCACATGCCGCGGAGCGGCTGGGCCCATGAGCCATGGCCACTGAGCCTGCGTGTCCGGAGCCTGTGCTCCGCGGTGGGAGAGGCCACAGCAGTGAGAGGCCCGCGTACTGCAAAAAAACCAAAACAAAACAAAAAAAACAGCTGCATAATTTTCCACCAGATAGATGGAACATGAAGGCCATATTTGAGCCTCAGGTAGGTTCCAATATTTTGTTCTTAAAACAGTGCTACCCAAGAAATGCTGCCATGTTAAATACAAAAAAAAAAAAAACATAGTGCTGCAACAAATGACCTTTTATATCTGTCATTTTGCACATATGCATACACATAAACTATATATTATATATAGACAAATATAAAGTCCTACAAGTGACATTTCTGAATCAAAGAACAAGAATCTTTGTGATTTTGCTAAATATTTCATGCTGAATACTTGATAGGTGTTACTACACTGCCCTGTGAGGATTAATTTTTAATTCCGGTTCACAAAGAGTGTTTAAAGTGGAAAAGTGTGATTGCATTTTAAAGACATATATGCCAGGACATAATTACTATGCTTGGGCTTACATTTCCAAAAGTGACTAGGGACTGGAGAAGAGCTCCTTTGTCACAGTTAGGGTAACCAGGATCTTTTCTGATAGGGATGGTTGGCCGCTCCGTCTCTCGTTCTTTCTTGGCATTAAAGAGTTCTGTTCTCAGAAAGGAAACAATATGTGTTCTTTGATGTGGTTCAGAAAAAAAGAGACCAACGCCACATTTTAAAACGCTTTGTAGAAGAGCATCCAGAAGCGGTTCTTTAGAAGAAAGAGCCCGCAGA
This sequence comes from Hyperoodon ampullatus, assembly GCF_949752795.1. Lineage (NCBI taxonomy): Eukaryota > Metazoa > Chordata > Mammalia > Artiodactyla > Ziphiidae > Hyperoodon > Hyperoodon ampullatus. The sequence goes on from NC_136926.1 coordinate 74,230,324, forward strand.
CAGAGCTACAGCTCAAATGAGAGGAGTCTTTCGAGCACTTGGAGAATTTCTGACTCAGGAGGAATTCTGTCATATAAGAAAACACAAAAGCGAATAATGGAAAATGCAGACACAATTGTTCTCACCCTGATGGGAATAACTTTCCAACCGAAGGGAATCTTTACTTTGAGGCTATGCCAGAAGCTGGAGGCAGTAAATCAAGCACTGAATTAGAAACAGTCTCTTCTCGTACAAAGGTGTGCATTCCAAGAGCAAGAAACAGACACCATTCTGGAAGTTTCCACATTTTTATACGATTGAAGTTCCTGCTCTGTAATGTTCATCTCTTCTGCTTCCTTCTTTACTCCTCCTTTCTCCTCCTCCCCCTCTGAGAGAGAAAGACAGACAAACACAGAGTCAGAGACAAAGACAGAGACATGGAGATACAGAGGGAAACAGAGACAGATTTTCTTTTTTTTTAAATAAATTTATTTATCTAATTTATTTATTTTTGGCTGTACTGGGTCTTCGTTGCTGCGTGTGGGCTTTCTCTAGTTGCGCGGGCAGGGGCTACTCTTCCTTGTGGTGCGCGGGCTTCTCATTGCGGTGGCTTCTCTTTTTGCAGAGCAGGGGCTCTAGGCGCACGGGTTTCAGTAGTTGTGGCACATGGGCCAGTAGTTGTGGCTCACGGGCTCTAGTGCACAGGCTCAGTAGTTGTGGTGCATAGGCTTTGTTGTTCCGCGGCATGTGGGATCTTCCCGGACCAGGGCTCGAACCCATGTCCCCTGCATTGGCAGGCAGATTCTTAACCACTGTGCCACCAGGGAAGTCCTGGAGACAGATTTTCTTTCTGTTACGACATGTTTTAAAAGTAGCTCTCAGGACCTGCTGAGAGAAATGGACCACAATAAAAGAGGTCATTTCCCTGTCAAATGAGTTTTATGGTATTCCTGTATTTCTCGAAGAAATTCAAGCATCAGCCTTTGAATAGTTTATCAGTTGAGGTTCTCTGATGGAAAGCAATAGAAATTGGCCCAGGAACTCATAAGGCAAAAAGGAGGGGGTTATTTGAATGATGCTGGGCAGCTCACAGCAGTGAAAGCAGGAACCAGGACAGATCTGGAAGCATAGTGGCAGAGGCTCATAATGAGCTTCTGTTGAAGATCTTATCGTCAGATAGTTTTTTCAAATTCCCAGGCAAAATAACCTGATTGGTTTGGCTTCATCACCTGTCCCCCTCCTGTGGTCAGGCACAGCTGGGTCTGATCCCAGAAAAGAGTGTGGGTAGTTAGGAAGTATGCCAGAAGGACTTCAGTATCTCCCACCAAAAACCCAGTAATTGATGCCCATGAATATTTGATCTGGGGTAAACAGAAAGGCTACATTGAGATGCTATCACAGTTTATGACTTCGCTCTTCATGAAAATAGGTAGAAGGCTGATTAGACTTAGGACTGGACAAAAGGTTTTCAAAAAAGCCCCTCATGAGACTGAGGGGGTGTTGGACATGTTTCAGTCTCCTGGACAATGCCTATCATTTTTTAAAAAGTGGGCGTTTAAAAAGCTGTGTGCCCTATCGGTGCGCCAATATTCACAGCAACAGTATTCACAATTGCTAAAAAGCTGGAAGCAACTCAAAGCATCCATGGATGGATGAATGGATAAACACAGTGTGCTATATGCATACAATAAAAAAGCCTTTAAAAGGAAGGAAATTCTGACACATGCCAGAACCTGGATGAACCTTGAGGAAATTATACTAAATGAAATAAGTCAGTCACAAAAGGACAAATATTGTACAATTCCACTTACATGAAGTACCTAAAGTAGTCATTCATAGAGACAGAAAGTAGAATGATGGTTGCCAGGCTCTAGGAGGAGGGGGAATGGGGAGTTGTTTAATGGGTACAGAGTTTCAGTTTTGCAAGGTGCGAAGAGTTTTGGAGATAGAGGGAGGTGATAGTTATACAATGGTGTGAATGTACTTACTGTCACTGACTGTGTACAGCTTCAAAATGGTTAAAATAGTCAATGTTATGTTATGTATAGCTTACTACAATTTGAAGAAAGAAAAAAGCAGTGTCTGAGAGTAGAGATGCCAACAGCACAAGTAACAAGGGTAAAAAAGGAGGTGATATTATAGACTATTTCTAAACATGCTCCCTTTTCCATGGCTTTCTGCGATGGATTAGTTTGGCTGGTTCCAACTGTTGCACTTAATCATTCTTTAATTTACAGAATAAAGAAATTCATGAGTTCTAAAGACAAATTTCAAAGCCAGCAAATAACTTCTTTTTTACATATGTTGCAAATCTAGCTGGTAAGCCGAACCCCCTGCATTGTCAAGGGCTTTAGTTACTGGGTTGCTCTGCAGAGCCCAGGGAAAAAAATTAAAACTTTATGACCAAGAGCACTATATCATTTCCTTTCTAAGCTAACCCCATGAAAGGCCACCCAGGCAGGCTTGTGCAGACAGAACAAGACAACTGTACACTGAAGCAACCATATTTCTGCCTCCTTCACACTGAAAAAGCAAAACAAAAAGAAAAGCCAAACAAAAATGAATACAATTTAAACCTGTAACAACGGCTGGTTTCCATCTTCATAATTTACAGTGGGTGAAGTACTGAGTTATCAATAGCCTTTCATGTGGTTAGCTTCAAAATTTTATTTTCTTACCCTCTCCAGACTGTGGCTTTCTGGTTTGTTCAGTTGACTCCCCACTTATTTGGCCCTTCTTCTGTGCAGAGGCCCTCCCTCTGTTCTATAACTATCCACATCTATCAAGGTCTTTTCTTGAAAGTCTTCCTATAAAAAGCATTTTCTAGAAAGTCTTCCTGAACCTCTTCAGATCTCTTTCTCTAGTGAACTGCGATGACACTGTTACTTTTTTTTCTATGGTGCCTAGAACTTCGGGCTATCAAAGAATAATTTTCAAAGAGTTAAAAACCTGACTCTCAGACAAATATAGAATGAACACTTGTCAATTATTTATGTAACAAATGAGGGTGCCAGGAGGATGGTAAAGCTGATTCAAAAGAATTAAATGAACGGAGGTCTGTGTAGTGATAGGAAAGGTATCCTAAAATAAGTTTAATAAGTTTTATAAATTGCAGACAAAACTGGTTACTGTCCTATTAGTCCATAAAACTATAACCTTTGGAGTTATCTTCACTAGTCTTGGAAATCTACAAGGTAACATGTAAATTCAGGGAATCTGGGTCTTAGTCATGAGTAAATAGAAAGAAAAACAAAAGTACATCTCCTAGGGAATTAAACAAACTTTGGGTGGGCCTTGGGCTAGTCAATGCTCCCATATGATTTTGAAAGGACAGGTAGTCATCCTTTTACCTTATTTCAAAGTTTTTGGATAATTTTTCTTGACTGGGTCAATCACCCCATTTTTTGAAGAAACATGAGTCTGGCGAGATTAGCTAACTTGTCCAAGATCACACAAGTAGTGAGAAATCGAGCTGGGGCTTGAAACTAAGCCTACTTGCCCAAGCACAGTATCCAGGGGATACAAATGCTTATTATGTGTCAAAAAAGTCCCATGACCTATCTAGACTACCTCTGGATACCACTGGTGATATACAAAGAACAACTAAGAATCATATAACCCCTGATCTTAGGTGCAATTTAGCAAAAGTGTTCTATGATTCTGTTTTATTTCATCAGATTGCAACTTCTTTGAGAGAAGGTATTTACTCAATAAGTATTTTTGTTTGTTTTGTTTGTTTTGGCTGTGCCATGAGGCTTGCAGGATCTTAGTTCCCCCACCAGGAATTGAACCCAGGCCATGGCAGTGAAAGTGCCGAGTCCTAACCACTGGACTGCCAAGGAATTCCCAATTAGCATTTGTCGAGTTCCATCTGTGGCAGATTATATTTTCCAAAGACCTACATATTTATCCTATGTCACATGCTCTTTCTACAATGGACAGACAACCCTTCCACTGAGAGGAAACAGGTTCCCCCACCTGTTGTATCTGGTGGTAACTGCCCTATCAATGGAGCACAGCAGAAGTGTTGCTATGTGACTTTGGAGCCCAGGTAGTAGAAAGTTACAGCATCCACCATGGCGCTCTCTCTCTCTCTCTCTCTCTCTCTCTCTCTCTCTCTCACACACACACACACACACACATACACCCACACACACAATGCTTGCCCTTAGAACCCAACCACCATTTTGTGAGGAAGCCCAGGCTACATGGAGAGACCATGTGTGGATGTTCTGACCAACAACCCTCGCCCCCCAGCCAAGCATCATGGTGAACTCCCAGACATGGGAGCAAACAAGCCAAAGGATGATTTAAGCCCGCAGACTTTCAAGTCTTCCAGCTGAGACCCAGACACTGTGGAACAGAGATTATCCCTGCTGTGCCCTGTGTGAGTTCCTAACCCACAGAAACCAAGAGAGATAATAAATGACTTTGGTTTTGTTTTAAGCTACTACATTTTGAGTCATTTCTTACGCAGCAAAAAATGATTAACTTATGTGTCCTCAGCACTGTGGCATTAATAGTGTCAACTTTTCATTGGTGGCTCAAATGTAAACGTCATGTAGTTCTCCCTGACTTTGCTGAGTCACAGATTTGATTGAACCTTGCTGAGTGAGGGTGGGTGTGTGCGTCTGTGGCTGGTAAAGGAGCCTCCCAGCCTCTAGGGCTCAGTCAGTATTGGTAGCTCCCACTTGTAATTGGATGTGCCATGTCTCATGTACAGAGATTAAACGCTCATAGCCCTGAAAAAGAAAAAAAAAAAAAAAAAAAGCCAAGTGCTTGTCCTGGAAGTGAAGAGAAACTGGGGATGTTTAAGAAAGTAATGATTCTTAGTGAAAAATAAAAGGTAGGGGGGAATTTGGGTTAAGCAATAAAGTAAAATTCAATGAAGGATCAGATTACACGTGGCATGGCCTCGTCCACCATGTTGTTAAATGGCACACCATCCAATGCATAATTACATTTTATGGGGAAATGTTTTGCTGGAGTGGAGGTATGCACATTTGTAGCTTTATGCAAGTCTCTGGATGTATTCTCGTAAATTCTCAGTGGTTAGTTACGATTCTTTATATTTGCCAGCTCCTAGCTTAGAAGTTCCCATCCCGTGAGGTATGAGATTTCCCAAGTCCTCTGCCAAAGAACCTCAGCTCAGGAGAAATATAAACTAAACAGACCTCTGATTAAACCAGTCATTAGCGTAGGCTGACTCAGCGCTTTTCACTTCATGGACACAGAAGCTGATGAAGTAGTTTTCCCAGAATAGGCTTAATTTAGATACGGTGTACTTTCAGGAATATTCTTTGTTTAAGAGAGTGAGCACACTAAATTACTACAAAGAGCTGTGTTTTAAAGATTCCTTGATTTATATGATTTTACTCCTATCAGCCGGAGGCTGTATTTTAAAATGACAGCAAAAAAAACCAAAAACCCCCACAAAAACAAACAAACAAACAAAACACAAAAAACACAACAGAAAAAAGGCAGGCAGGGACTTCCCTGGTGGCACAGTGGTTAAAGTCTCTGCACGCCCAATGCAGGGGGCCTGGATTCAGCCCCTGGTCAGGGAACTAGATCCCACATGCATGCCTCAGCTAAGAGTAGAGTTCGCATGCCACAACTAAGGAGCCCGCATGCCACTACTAAGACCCAGCTCAACCAAATAAATAAATAAAATAAATAAATATCTTTTTTTTAAAAAGGCAGGCAGCACAACATACCCACGAAGAAGTTAGAGTCTTGTTTCTGCCTTTACTGGCACCATAATTTCTCGGTTTCCTCATCTATAAAATGGGGATATAATAACATGCCTCATAGGGTTGTTCTGGGGGTTAAACAGGATAACGAATGGAAAGACTTTAGCACAGTGCCTGTCACACAGCGAGAAAATAAGAGCTTTTCCCATGACCCTTCTCCTATGTCCTGCTTGCATTTTACTCATCCACGTGTTTATTGTCTGTCCCCCACTAGAATGTGAACTCCAGGCCAGCAGGAACCTGCTTGGTCACTTAGATATTTCGGGGGCCTAAAATAGTGGCTACCACAGAGTCCGTACTGAAACAACTTATTTTTTCATGTACTTCTAGATTATAGTGTAAACAAACTGTTGCTAATAATAATGTCAACAATAACAACTGTGTACTTTAACAAAAAGCCCATTAGACGGAGGTGGCTCTAAGGCCACAGCAGCCTATGTCAGCAAACCAAAAGCTAAGCCTGTAAATGCCTCAAGGTTACGAAACTGAAATCTAAGGACGACAAGTTACAAACAGCCAACTTGGCTTTAAGCTGTAGCCAATCAATCATTTCCTTGCTTTGCTTCCACCTTTTCTCTATAAAAGTCTCCCCAAGCTCCTGTCAGTAGAGTCCTCCTAACAACTTCCAACTTGGCATTGCCCTATTTGAAGCAATTTTTGCTCAAATAAACTCTTAAAATTTTTAATATGCCTCAGTTTCTCTTTTAACACAGCTAAGGAACATTGGCCACTTATTATCAACCAGATACTGAGCTAAGACTTCATACACATGATCTCACTTAATTCTGACTACAGCTCTGTGTAGATATTAGTCTACTTATTCTATACATAAAGTGATTGAGCTTTAGAGACCGTATTTCAAATTCTCCAAGTCACATGGCTACAAGCAGAACTAAACGTGGGCCTGATTCCAGCAGCTGCTCCCTTAAAGTCATATGATGCTGTCTCCTGACTGGAAGAAATCTTGCAAATCACTGTTGCAGACAGAGCAGCCCCTAATCTTTGTTGCTTGATGGCGAAGCACTGTTCCTGGTGATGGAAATTCTATCTGTTCTATCTCTGTGTTAATCATGTTTTTAATTTTTTTTTTGTATCTTATGATGTTTTGACATCTTGGAGGGGCCTTAGAGATTCAGGGAGAGACTGCCCTTACCAGGGCAAGCTAAGTCCTAAAGATAGTAACAACCTACTTAGGAGAGCACTTTTCATGTGCAAACCAAACAATCTCAAGTCCATAACCCCAGTGACCTCTTTATCTAACTCTTACACATCAAGTCAATATATCCCCTAAGTCATCCCAGGGCCAGGTACCAGGCAACTAAAAACCTCCTTTATAGCCCAAAGCCTGCTGGAATTATTCAGAGTAGCCATTCCTAAGCTGTATACTCTGCCCTGCCATGCCTTTTCCACAGAAAACACCATGAAGACACTGGCCTCAGCTTTCTGCTTCTTCTGACCAAAATCTGGTGCTTCCCCTGTGGCCTTACATGGCATGGCATGCCCTCTTCCCTTAGGAAATGTAAGTAATAAAAATCTTCTTTCAATGGTATTGGCCTCTCCCTGTGATCACTCAGTTACCTCCATAAATTAAAATTCTGCAGGCACCAATTTTAGTTTGTATTTTATTTATTTAAAAAAATTTAACATCTTTATTGGAGTATAATTGCTTTACAATGGTGTGTTAGTTTCTGCTTTATAACAAAGTGAATCAGCTATATGTATACATATATCCCCATATCCCCTCCCTCTTGCATCTCCCTCCCACCCTCCCTATCCCACCCCTCTAGGTAGTCACAAACCACTGAGGTGATCTCCCTGTGCTATGCGGCTGCTTCCCACTAGCTATCTATTTTACGTTTGGTAGTGTATATATGTCCATGCCACTCTCTCACTTCGTCTCAACTTACCCTTCCCCCTCCCTGTGTCCTCAAGTCCATTCTCTACATCTGTGTCTTTATTCCTGTCCTGCCCCTAGGTTCTTCAGAACCTTTTTTTTTTTTTTTTTAGATTCCATATATATGTGTTAGCATATGGTATTTGTCTTTCTCTTTCTGACTTACTTCACTCTGTGTGACAGACTCTAGGTCCATCCACCTCATTACAAATAACTCAGTTTCGTTTCTTTTTTATGGCGAGTAATATTCCATTGTATATATGTGCCACATCTTCTTTATCCATTCATCTGTGGATGGACACTTAGGTTGCTTCCATGACCTGGCTATTGTAAACAGTGCTGCAGTGAACATTGGGGTGATGTGTCTTTTTGAATTATGGTTTTCTCAGGGTATATGCCCAGTAGTGGGATTGCTGGGTCATATGGTAGTTCTATTTTTAGTTTTTTAAGGAACCTCCATACTGTTCTCCATAGTGGCTGTATCAATTTACATTCCCACCAACAGTGCAAGAGGGTACCCTTTTCTCCACACCCTCTCCAGCATTGGTTGTTTGTAGATTTTCTGATGATGCCCATTCTGACTGGTGTGAGGTGATACCTCGTTGTGGTTTTGATTTGCATTTCTCTAGTGATTAGTGATGTTGAGCATCTTTTCATGTGTTTGTTGGCAATCTTTTTTGGAGAAACAGGCACAAATTTTAAAACACTAGCACCCTGACTTGATTCAGGGAGGAATTGATTTAGGAGGCTTCCTGCAGAACTGAATCAATGCCTTCCAAAACTCTTTTTTTTTTATGGTGTTATAGTACTGTTTTCATAGTTTATCTGTTTCAGCTCACCTCAGAGCCTGTGGACTCTGAAGCAAGGTATTAAAATCAGTGTTTTAATACAAAACCACACCCACCAAAGTGTTACCTACTACATGTCTTGGCTTATTTAACAGCTTCTTTTTGATTGATTTATGTAACTGCTGAAGTCCAGAGAATTGGAGGAGCACATTATAAGACAGAGACTCCTAGTTTTCTGCAATATCTGCTTTTCTCATCTTTCCTAGTAATAAAAATTTTATCAAAGGACATGACCACCCACAAAAAAAAAAAAAAGTAAAGATTACATTTGCTGGGCTTCCCTGGTGGCGCAGTGGTTGAGAGTCCGCCTGCCAATGCAGGGAACGTGGGTTTGTGCCCCGGTCCGGGAAGATCCCACGTGCCACGGAGTGGCTGGGCCCGTGAGCCATGGCTGCTGAGCCTGCGCGTCTGGAGCCTGTGCTCCTCAACGGGAGAGGCCACAACAGTGAGAGGCCTGCGTACCGCAAAAAAAAAATTTTAAATAAATAAATAAATAAATAAAAGATTACATTTGCTGACCTCCCTTGCTGCCCAGTGTGGCCATGTGACGAAGTTCTGGCCAATGGGATGGATGGATGCAGAGGTTGTGTGACTCACAATCCTTTTCTTCTTTCTTCTTTATCATCCCTTCTTGCATCCTGGTGTTTGGAATGCTAGTGCCACCGTGTTGGACATAATGGTTGGTCCCTGAAGACTTCTTGGAGCAGATTGCTTACTTCTTCAATTGGTGTATCTTGTTAAGCAACTGTTAATTGGGGTTTTCTGTCACTCACTGCTAGGCCAAATCATTACTAATTCAGTGGCAAGGGCTCTAAGTGAAGCGCTCAAGGAGGTGGCATTTAGTGACAAAATTGATAACTACATAGCTTAGCTGAGTTTGCATCCTATGAACAAGAAATAGAGTAAAAATAATGGCTTGCTTCTTTTAGTGCTTTATAATTGAAACCATTTTCAAATGTATTTTCTTATTTGTTTATTTATTTATTTATTTTGGCTGTGCCAAAATAAATTTTTTTTCATTTTTTAGTTTCAGCATGTGGACTCTTATTTGCGGCATGCATATGGGATCTAGTTCCCCAACCAGGAATCAAACCTTGCCCCCCGGCATTGGGAGCGCTGAGTCTTACCCACTGGACCACCAGGGAAGTCCGCTGTATTTTCTTTTTTGATCCTCATAATAAACTCCTGGGCCAGTGAAATAAAAGGACTTTGGTGGTGAACTCTAAGCAGAAAGCCATCCTCTCCTGGCCCTGAGGTCACAGCTTTTTTATCATATCTCACTATTTGGTCTTACTCACCCGATCCAATTAATGGCATGGTAGAGGGCTGAGACGTTACTTTTTAGTTTCCTATAGATTTCTCAAGTTGATTTCAATTCTCTTTGCAATAATGATAAGATCAAAGTTCAGAGGGTCTGAATTGTGTCCCCCATAAATTCATATGTTGAAGCCCTAACTCTCAATGTGACTGTATTTAGAGACAGGAACTTCAAAGAGGTAATTAAGGCTAAATAAGGTCATATGGGTGGGACACAACCATTATGACCGGTGTCCTTACAAGAAGAGTAGGAGATACCAGGAATGCATGCACACAGATGACAGGCCATGTGAAGGCACAGAGAGAAGGTGACCACCTGCAAGCTAAGGAGACAGGCCTCAGGAGAAACCAAACCTGCCAACACCTTGATCTTAGACTTCCAGCCTCCAGAACTGAGAGAAAATTCATTTCTGTTGTTTAAGCCACCCAGTCAGTGGTATTTTGGCAACCTTAGCAAACAGGGACTAAATAATTCTCTCAGTGTCAGAGAGAAGATGGAGGCCCAAGCATGTCAACTTCCAGTTCAGGATCTTTCCAGCAGTCCAGTCCACATCCTCAAAGTGTCCACAATTCCCAGCTCCTAGTTTACCCCTGAGAAGACAGACCTTCCATCAGCCCAAGTTCATATCCTACCATTTAGATGTTTTGGGGCTGATAGCACGGCTCTGAGTAGACATGGACCCAAGTTAATGCTTTGTTATTATTTTTTTAATTAAAAATTTTTAAAATTTAATTTTGGCTGCATTGGGTCTTTGTTGCTGCGTGCAGGCTTTCTCTAGTTGTGGAGAGCAGGGGCTACTCTTCGTTGCGGTGCGCGGGCTTCTCATTGCAGTGGCTTCTCTTGTTACAGAGCACAGGCTCTAGAGCACAGGCTCTGTAGTTGTGGTGCGTGGGCTTAGTTGCTCCGTGGCATGTGGGATCTTCCCGGACCAGGGCTCAAACCCGTGTCCCCTGCATTGGCAGGAGGATTCTTAACCACTGCACCACCAGGGAAGCCCAAATTCTTTGTTATTGACTATTATTCATCAGGGAAAAAAAGGTTTTTACATAAATGGTTGTATTCAGGATGTTATTGAAAGTCAAAAAAATGTCAAACTGAATGGAAAGCAAAAAAAAGCAGAGGGAAACCACAGTGAGACATCACTTTATACCCACTAGGATAACTATATATTTTTTTAATGGAAAATAAATAAGTGTTGGTGAGGATATGAAGAAATTGTAGCCGTCACACTTTTCTGGTGGGAATATAAAATAGTGTAGCCATTGTGGAAAACACTGTGGCAGCTCCTTAAAAAGTTAAACATAGAATTATCATATGACTCAGCAATTCCACTCCTCATAAATACCCAAAAGAATTGAAAAAAGGGACTCAAACAAATACTGGCGCATGAATGTTCACAGAGGCATTATTCACAGTAGCCAAAAGGAAGGTCCAAATGCCCCAAATGTTCATCCACTGTTGACTGGATAAACAAATCGTGGTATATCCATACAACGGAATACAATTTGCCCATAAAAAGGAATGAAGTACTGATACATGTTACAGTATGGATGAAACTTGAAAAGGTATACTAAGTGAAAGAAGCCAGGCGTGAAAGGGTATGTATTACGTGATTCCATTTATGTTTAGTGTCCAGAATATGTTAGTCCACAGAGACAGAAAGCAGAATGGTGGTTGCCAGGGACCAGAGGGAGTGGGAGACAGAGAGCAACTGCTTAATGGGTACAGGGTTTTCCTCTGGCGTGATAAAAATATCTTGGAACTTGATAAACCCGGTGGTTGCACAACATCGCAAATGCACTAAATGCCACTGAATTGTATGCTTTAAAACAGTTAACTTTGGGCTTCCCTGGTGGCGCAGTGGTTGAGAGTCCGCCTGCCGATGTAGGGGACACGGGTTCGTGCCCCGGTCCGCGAGGATCCCACATGCCGTGGAGCGGCTGGGCCCGTGAGCCATGGGCACTGAACCTGCGCGTCCGGAGCCTGTGCTCCGCAACGGGAGAGGCCACAACAGTGAGAGGCCCGCGTACTGCCAAAAAAAAAAAAAAAAAAGATTAATTTTATGTCATGTACATTTGACCTCAATTTTTTTAAATCCAAAAAAAAAAAAAAAAAAAAAAAAGCCTGGGGAAGAAGAGAGGATTTACTATGAAGGTGTTGAAGCTTAAGCTTCAGTGCCTTTGATTGTCTGGACCCTTCCGGAACCTGAGAGGGACCCTAGTGACGTGTTCCCATAGCTCTATCTGTTCTTTTCTTAGAGAAGGTCTGCAAATGGTTTAAGCTCCAGGCCCCACAAGACCTGGCTCTGCCCCAGGGAAGGACCTCATGGATGTGAGCCCTGGAAACAGCTGGAGGAGACAAGTCAGTTTCACCCACTGCCCCCTCAGATCTCTTTGGAGCCTCAGGGAGGAGGGGAACTCAATTCTGAGCAAAGACTTACTTACCCTTGTGGCCATAAGGCTCTAAAAATAAACTCAAGTACTGAAGAAACATTTTTCCATGGGAAGCATCAATTGAGCTCGGCAGGAAGCCTCCTAGTTCCATTTTATTCCTGGATCTCTGAATCAAGCTGTCATTGGCGTAGGCAGCTCTCTAGGGTAGGGTGCCCAACTGTCCCCATTTGCCTGGGACTGAGGGGTTACCCAGGATGTGGAATTTTCAGTGCTAAATCAGGGAACATCCCAGGTAAACCATCACCAAACCATGTGATGTTCATCTTTATTAAGGTGAGAGAATTCTGAACGCCTTGAGAGTAGAGAGGATTGTAGCCACTGTTCATTCCCTCTGGTGGATTTGAATCCCTCCAGGATTTTCAATTAGTTTTGAAGGACCAGTGCTTAGCAGAGCACCTGGCCCTTTAAAAAACCCTCAATAAATCTCCACTGGCACTGCGCTCAGGGGCTGGCTTTGATGTCTCTGTAGCGCCCCTCTCTCTGGCCCAGCATGGGTGAGGACCCTGTAAAGAGAGCCCTTCCTGGCATGAACCAGTCAATAGTGGTGGATGGCTCCCCAGGAAAAAGACGTCCCCAATAGCAATTCCTGCTAGCAAGAGACGGAGAGAGAAAGGAGTTCAGGGACAGTACATTAAATAAAGATATTAACTTTGCACTTAAACTGTGTGCTAATGAAGCCTGCAGGCTGGACTCCAGTTTCTTCAGTTTAGAGGACCCTTGTTCTGAGCACTTAAATGGGGGTGGGGTGTCTATGGGCTATTCATGTAAACTGGTTCAGAGCTGAATGTCTACATATTGGGAGAAGCAGAGGCCTCAGCTGTGGGCACCAGAGCTCTGGGTCCCATTTCCCAGCTAATCACCGCCCCACCCCGACTAACCACCCCCCACTCCACCACAGACTGAAAGGGACTCTCTCCCCTTAGCAGTTATTGGAGAAGTCCAGGCAGACCAGGCATCCAAGGTACCTTGAGAAGCAGTCCCCATTAGAACCACAAGGGGAAGGGGAGAGAGTCCCCAACAAAATGAGGCACTACAATCTTCCTCCAGGCTTATTTCCCACCCCCCTGATCCTTATAGAGACCCTACACCTCAGCCTCACTAACCATAGTAAGCCTTGTTTTTTCCAAGAGTCTAAACACAGAAGCATCCAAACAATAGACTTGTTCTTCAAAGTCAATTAAAATGATCATTGTCTTAACCTGGGTTGCTGTAACAAACACCGTAGAACAGGTGGCTTAAACAGCCACAGATCTGGAGCCTAGAAGCCCAAGATCAAGGTGCCAGCAGACTCGGTGCCTGGTGAGAGCCCTCTACCTGGCTTGAAGACAGCTGCCTTCTCCTTGTGTCCTCATGTGGCAGAGAGAGGGTGATAATCTCTCTGGGGTCTCTTCTTCTAAGGGCACTAATCTCATTCGGGAGGGTTCCACTCGCGTGACCTAATCACCTCCCAAAGGCCCCACCCCCAAACACTATCACACTGGGAGTTAGGCTTCAACATATGAATTTTGGAGGGACACAAACATTCAGTCTGTAGTAATCATTGAGGAAAAAAGCAAACCAGACATTGTGAAAATTTGCTACCATGCATCCATCATGGGTCTTTCTGGAATGACCTTCTGGGCTGCAATGGCAGGTCAGCAACCTCAGGACAGCCCCATCTGAGCTGGGGTGACTTCCCCACAGTCTCACCAGTAATTTTAGGCCTGGGCAGGTGACTAGTGTTTTGTAATGTCAATATCATTATCCAAACATGTAGACTAAACACAGCTACAAGACCTCTGCAGGCCACCCTATCAAGAGATGGAGCGGGGCTTCCCTGGTGGCGCAGTGGTTGAGAGTCTGCCTGCCGATGCAGGGGACACGGGTTCGTGCCCCGGTCCGGGAAGATCCCACATGCCGCGGAGTGGCTGGGCCTGTGAGCCATGGCCGCTGAGCCTGCGCGTCCGGAGCCTGTGCTCCACAACGGGAGAGGCCACAACGGTGAGAGGCCTGCATACCGCAAAAAAAAAAAAAAAAAAAAAAAAAAAAAAGAGATGGAGCCTTATAACTTGCTTTAACCAATAGAATGCACTGGAAGTAACATTGTGTGACTTCTGAGCCTGGCAGCTCTGGCTCTTGCCCTCTTAGAACCCTGAGTCTCCCCTCCACCGCCCCCAGTGCTGTGAAGAAACCTGAGATGAAAGATCACATGGAGAGAGGGGCCTGGTCCCCCCTCAGCCATTCCAGCCAGGCCAGCCCAGGGGCCATCATAGATGGTCCAGCCCCTGCTGATCCAACAGCTGTGTGAGGGAGCCAGGCACAACCAGCAGAACTGTCCAGGTGACCCACAGAATCAGAAGGTGTAATAAATTGTTATTTTAAGCCACTGAGTTTGGGGGTTGTTTCATACCAGAGAGAACAGAAATGAAATGTCTCTTTTAGAAATTCATTCTAGATCTCACTCATCTGTGGAAACTAAAAAAGTTGAAGTCATAAAAACAAGAGTGGACTGTGGTTTTAGGGGGGATGGTATGAGGGCAGTAGGTGGGGAGAGGTTGGTCAAAGGGGACCAACCTCCAATGATTAGATGAGTGAGTTCTGAGGACCTAATGTACAGCATTGTGACTATGGTTAACAATATCGTGCTGTATACTCGAAAGCTGCTCAGAAAGTTCCATCTTTTTAAAAAAATATTTTATTTATTTATTTTGGCTGCACCGGGTCTCAGTTGTGGCAAGCAGGATCTTTTAGTTGTGGCATGCGGGCTCTTAGTTGCTCTGCGGCATGTGGGATCTAGTTCCCCGACCAGGGATCGAACACGGGCACCCTGCATTGGGAGCGTGGAGTCTTACCCAGTGGACCACCAGGGAAGTCCCAGAAAGTTAAATCTTAAATGTTCTCACCACCACTCCACCACAGCAAAACGGTAGTAACTATGTGAGGTGATGGAGGTATTATCTAAACTTTTTGTGGTAATCACTGCGAAGTATACAGGTATCCAATCATCACATTGTACAACCTTCAGCTTACGCAATAGTATATGTTAATTATACCCCAAAAGAGCTGGAGAAAAAGCTCGTTCTGCTTTTTTTTGACACTGTACATATAAACATACAAATTCCAAATTGGAATATATAAATTCCAAAAATACTTTTGATCTGGAACAAGGCTGAACTGGATATGGTATGTAAATAATCTCCAAATTCCAGCTTCTATAACAGCATGTTTCATATGGTATTGTTACTACTTGTTTTTTCTTAAAAAATTTTTTGAATTATAGAAAATATTAGATATGTACCAAACTACAAAGAATATTATATTGAACCCCAAGTAGCCATCATCAGCCTCAACAATTATTAACTCATAGCAATTGTGCTTTGAAAATACCCTCCACCCACTTCCCCCTTCCCCCAGGATTATTTTAAAGCAAAGCCCAGATATCACATCATTCCCTCTGCAAATATTTGAGCATGGAGCTCTTAAAGATAAGGATAATTTTTATAACCACCCGTTTACATCTCTCTGACCACCACAGCTTATAAGCTTTGTGAGAACCAGACTTTATCCTCTCCCTTGTTGTCTGCCCAGAGCCCTAGCTCCACTAGTGTGTGACCTGGGCAGTTAATTGCATAGGGTCCCAGCACTCAGAGGGTCCCATGCTTGGTTTAATGCTCTACAGTTGCCATCTTGAAATTCTTAATCCCTTCTGAACAAGGTCCTGCATTTTCATCTTGCTCTGGGTCCCACAAATTATATAGCCAGTCCTGGCTATAGCTTAACCAAGCAGCAAACATTCAGTGATGGAGGAAGGGCACAGTGTTAGGCTCTGCAAGCACTATAGCCCACTCATGATCTTGACCCTGAACTGAACCTTCCATGCTCAGTGGAAGATAACGCTTTCCTTCCAACTTGCAAATCCAAAACCTAGATATCATCTTTGCCTCCTCCTTCTCTCTCAACCTCCCATCCCCTCACTGTGCAAGCTTTTACCAGATCCTAACACTGGCAACTCCAGAATCTCTGTATAGGATGAGAGGGTAAGGGAAAGCTCATTTTGAGCTCTCTTTGCGTGGCAAGTATTAAAGTTGTTTAGGTTTATATTTATTTGGGTGACTTATTGGAAAGTGTCTTAGTTACGGGTTCTCCCAGGTGCTAGTGGCCTCTTTGGAAGGTGATTCCAAGAAGTCCTGTGAGCCAACAGGGAAGCGAGACAGGGAAAGCAATGAAGCACACAGCGCATGTGAATGAATGGGTTATCCCTCTAGGCAACTGGAGTTTGATTCTGTTGGGTACCCTCTGAGAGACGGTAGCGGACACTCAGAATTGTCCCACTGAAAGGAAAGGAAGCTGGGGTATTTATCCACCAGCTCCAGCAGGTGTTGACTCAAGGTTGCTCCTGGGGGCTCTAATTCCCCAGCATTTCCAACTGTGTGCATGCTGGCCGAGCACACGTCTACTGCCCAGGAAGGCCCTCAGGAAGGAAGACACAGGTGCTTGAGGTAAGAAGCCCTCTGTGTGTAGAGGGAACTCTCTCTCAAACCTGCAGGTGACCTCTGAGGTGCTGAGGGTTATGGGTGAGACATCAACAGCACCTCCTCTAGGAAGATGGATGGAAACGTGGGACAGCTAAATTTTTTCCCTTCCCAAGACCTGTTTGAAGTTGTTACTGGAATCAGCCCATTTCTTTTCGCTGCTCCCATCCTAGACCAAACCTCCATCTCTCTTCTCCTTTGGTTAGGCCCCCATCATCCACATTTCCTTCTTTTTTTTTTTTTTTTTTTGCAGCACGCGAGCCTCTCACTGCTGTGGCCTCTCCCGTTGTGGAGCACAGGCTCCGGACGCGCAGGCTCAGCGGCCATGGCTCACGGGCCCTGCTGCTCCGTGGCATGTGGGATCCTCCTGGACCGGGGCACAAACCCGTGTCCCCTGCACTGGCAGGCGGACTCTCAACCACTGCGCCACCAGGGAAGCCCTCTTATTGTGATTTTAATTTGCATTTCCCTGATGACTCATGGTGGTGATGACTTTTTCATGTGCTTATTCACCATTTGGGTATCTTTTTTTGTCAAGATGGCAGAACCACAAGCTGGGAACAGCCAGAATCCCACAGTCAGTGCTGGGAGAGCCATCTGACCAGCACAGGCTGCAATGAGAGTGAGAAATAAACTTCTATTTTGCTAATCCACTGAAATTCTACTCCATATGTTTCCAGAGTTAAACTGTATATAAATTATACCTCCATAAACCTAATTAAAAAAATAAAAAGAATGGCAGAGGAGGGGTGGATCCTGAGAAGACAGGAACCCAAGGGGATGCTGAGCTGACCTGGACCTCCAAGCATGACTCACATGTGGAGAGGGCTTCTGGGCCCTAACCTTTTGTGTTGGGATTTAATCCTGTGCCGCACATTTATTAACTAAATGGTGATCCTTGCTAGAATAGTTCCACTTGCTAGAATGAATTCAGGCTTGAGATGAGAAATTGAACTAGACAAATGCAGATGGGCTGGAATGACCTAACACTGTCAAAATTCCAAGCTCCCCTCTGTTAAACTGGAAGGCCCAGTCTCAGGCTTCAGAGCCCCTCAGGTCACATTGCCCGGGAGCTGCTGATTCTGGACCTGGCTGCCCCCAGAATTAAGTTGAGACCTCCGGGAAGTCTGCTATGCAGAAGTATCTGAAACCTTCTGAACTGTCTTAAGATGAACTTTCCTCCATTCCACAAGGCCTGCTAAGCTCTATCTGAAGAGCTTGCAATTTAAAGAAGTGAAGAGGCTGGGAGGAATAAATTAGGAGTATGGGATTAACAGATACACACTGCCACATACAAAATAGATAATCAACAAGGATTTACTGTATAGCACAGGGAACTATATTCAATATCTTGTAATAACCTATAATGGAAAATAATGAAAAAAAAGAGAAAAATATATATGGAACTTTGCTGTACACCTGAAACGAACACAGTATTGTAAATCAACTATACTTCAATAATAAAAAAAAATAGTGTAAAGAAGTGAAACAAACACATGGGGTTGAAAATGAAAAATATTTTCTCCAGGGTTAAGTCAGGTCCTGGGGTTAAGACTTGTTAGTGGAGGCCACCTGCTATCCTTTTAAATAGATAAAAGACTTTTCAGTCTGCCACCGTGAAAAACTACATCCATTTCTCCCCCGAGCCCCTCCCATTCTCCCACACCCTGCTCTCCTCACCCCCAAAACCCTATAATTAAAAAGGCTCTTTTCATTCTGGAATACAATTCAAGCACAATCACTAGGAAAACCCTGCCCTGTTTCTGTGGTTACTGACAACTCCCTTTGTGTAAATCTCATTAAATCAAACTGGGGACTCCCAGTCTTTATGACAAATTCTAGGAAGAGAAAGCTATGTTGAATTTAGAAATGATGTTGCAAATCTCAGGTGTGAGACCTCTTTGGATTAGAAAGTAATATTATTTATCTCCCTGAAACCACTACTAAATCAACCATGAAAAATTGATAATGGTTTTTGTCACCAAGCGTCCTTTTTCTACTGTGGTAGTGTTCTTTGTGTTTCCCTTTCCAGAAACAGAAGGCTTTCTTTAACAAGCTATTCTTATTTTCATGTCTTTAAGAAGACAAATGAAATTACTGAAAGTATTGCTTTGGAAACTATTTTCAATTCATTTTCATCCTGTACATTTTTTGTATTTAGGAGCAATTTGCTTCTCATTTGAAAAGAAAAATGTTTCTTATTTAAAGCATAAGCAACAGTGGGTGTTCCCTATAGCCTAAGAGGCTTGAAATGTAAAATGGTTCTCATGTAAAGCTAGAGACAACAGAAAGATTTCCCTATAACAGAGTAGCATACAATATAGAATACTTACACATTTAACAACCTCTGGGCCTAGAGGTTGTGTTACCGGCTCTTATCCTTCTTTTTCTTCCCTTTAATTTTGTTATTTCTATTTCCATTCTAGAATTTCCAAAATCCTTAACTATAAAGAGTCCTCTTCTCTTGTGTCTTTTTCCATCAAAGGATATAAATGACATAGACATTTCCTTACCATCAAATGCACAAGTAGACTATACTGGGCCCTATTCTGGGTACTACCCAAAAAGGGCTGTGATGGGACCCACCCTGTGGGCTTATGTACGGATATGCCCTTTCTTTGTGTGAATTCTCTTCCCTGCCACTGTGCCAAGTCCTAGTGACCGGAAACAAGCTCCTTGGGGGCTTCATTTAAAGGATTAACTTCCACGGACTCCTCAGTCTTAAAGGGATCTTTCACATGCTCCACCTTGCTTAATTCATGCTGATTTCCTAACTTTGCCCATGTATCTACGCCTGAGAATCTAGAGCTGTTGGGACTTGGTCAGACATACTTTATAGAAAAAGGATAACCTGGTAGAATAATCTTCAGACAGAGATAAATAAAGATAGCTTTAAATCAGAACTAGAAATATCTTTACCTTGAATGAGATAGTGAAGACCTAGGAAGACCTTAGGAGGTTTAGGAGTAGAGAAAAGACTGTCAGACAAAAAGAGGGTGGAGAAGAGGGCAAAAGGGAAGAGGATTACAGAGGCACACCCTCTTGTGAGATGACATCGTGATTAGCACAGAGAAATGAATATTTATGAAGGTGGCGCTGATTATATTACGAGGGAATCATTTGAATAATCATGAATATGTTTCCATGCATTTGGACCTAATGGGACGGTGTTCAGCCTTTAATGAGGCATTGGCGCGTGTTTGCAGAGCCTGGGAGCGGGGAGTGGGAACACAGAGAAGGGGACGAACAATACAGGTCACAAGGTTTCCGCATGTATTTTTCTCACTGTACTGCTCTCGTCTCCCTGCCGTCCTGTCTATATAGATCTAAGGGAAAAACTCTGTAAAGTCATGCACTGGGTGCCTTCGGTGCAGAGGCCAAAATGGTTTGCTGTTGTTTTGTTTAATTTATTTATTTTTTGTTTTATTTTATTTTAGGCTGTGTTGGGTCTTCATTGGTGCACGTGGCCTTTCTCTAGTTGCAGGGAGCGGGGGCTACTCTTCGTTGCGGTGCGCGAGCTTCTCATGGCGGTGGCTTCTCTTGTTGCGGAGCATGGGCTCTAGGCACGCAGGCTCAGTAGTTGTGGCACTCGGGCTTACTTGCTCCGCAGCATGTGGGATCTTCCCGGACCAGGGCTCGAACCCGTGTCCCCTGCATTGGCAGGCGGATTCTTAACCACTGCGCCACCAGGGAAGCCCGGTTTGCTGTTTTTTTCTAAACCTACTTTGCGAATGAATGGGGCGGAGTGAGGCTCTAAGTGTTATGCAGATTGTGAAACAGAGTTTTTGGATGGTTAAGTGACTTTTCCAAGGTCACAAAGCCATAGAATGGCCAAGCCAAGGCTTCAGATGCACCCCCTGGGTCACTCCCAAGTGCATATAGGGTGAATATGCCACCCCTGCTCTTAACCAGGTCCTAAAACCAGGTGTGTGATCTCAGTTGGAATACTGTGGGTTTTGGCCAGGTTCGAGTCTTGGCCAAAACCCAGACTGAACCTGGCCAAAACCCAGACTGGGACTTGAACCCACGTGGCCGAGTGCTTTCAGGACTTAAGGAAGCTCAGGTTCTTGATGTCTTATCGCAGAAAGAATTCAGTGAGAGACAAAGTGATAGGTAAAAAGTGGATTTATTTAGAGAGAAACACACTCCACAGACAGAGTGTGGGCCATCTCAAAAGGCGAGAGCAGCACTAGGGTCTGGGGTTGTCAGTTTTTATAGGAGTGGGTAATTTCATAGGCTAATGAGTGGGAGGATTATTCCAGCTATTTCAGGAAGGAGCGGGGATTTCCCGGAATTGGGCCACCGCCCAGTTTTTGATCCTTACAGTAGCCTTAGAACTGTCATGGCGCCTGTGGGTGTGTCATTTAGCTTGCTGATGTGTTACAATGAGCGTCTACTGAGGCTCAAGGTCTAGTGGAAGTCAACTTGTCCACCATCTTGGACCCATTTGGTTCTAATCCGTTTACGTCATGTCCTCAGGCAATGTCATTCTTTCAAAGGTTGTGCCCTGCCCCCTTCCCTCCTGTGTCAGCAGGAGGCAAGAAAAGCATAGAGGGATGGGTGCGTGATGCTGAGTTGTTCAATGGGCAGGGAGGAGCTGGGGGCGGAGGAGGAGGGCTTCGAAAGCGTAGAAGGTTCCACCTCAACAAACTGAGCTGGACTGGTTTCTCTGGAAAGACACACGGAACCAGCCCCGCATAAGGCATAAACCCGCATGCCAACTCAGTTCTTTTCTACCAAGAGAAATAGAGCTCTCCTTGGTCCAGGCATGCTCGTGTGGGCTGTACGTGCAAGGGAGAGGCAGGTGATGTCGTGCCCTGGAGGTGAGCGAGCCTGGCTCCAAATCTCAGCTCTTTTTCTATAGCTGCAGTTTGACCTGGGGCAAGCCCTCTAGCTTGGGTTCCTCGGCTGGAAGACAGGCTGTGCGAGGCCGAAATGCAACAAGGAGTGTAGCAAGGCGCCTAGCACAGGATGCAGACCCACATATGGGAGCTATTATTAGCTTCTCCCTGCAGGCGGAAGCGGAATTGCACGCGGAGTGCAGGCTCGCTGGGAACCAGAGCGGGGGAGGTAAGCGGGTGATTCAGCTGCCCGGTGCATCCTTTCCGCGCGGGCTACACCTGCCACATTCGCTGGCATCTATCGCCGGGGGGGAGGTTCTGGGTCCGGCGCTGTCAAAGCTGGAATCCCACTGGAGTTTATTCCCCCCAGGTTCTAAGCTAACCAACCCCCTCCTGTGATTGACACATTCTTTCTTTAGATATGCTAATACAGTCAATTAGATTACAGGCTAGTTTGGCCTTGGCAGGCTTTGTCTCTTAAGCGACTTTACCTATCTCAGGCCTTTCATATTAGATTTTTTAATAGTGCATCTCAAAGGAGGACTTTTAACCCTATTTCCGAGTTCTTTCAGGGGTACCCCAGTCTGGTGACCTCCAACCCTGACCGGGGGCCCATCCATTCTTCCTGGTATCCACTGGGACCTTGGGCAGTTTTTTTTTTTTAATAAACATTAGAAACCACACCTCTCTTTCGTAATCTATGAACTAGGTTGTTCGGTGAGTTAAGAAGAATAAATGAAGTCATCCTTGAAGGATTAAATGAGAAAATCTTGAGTACCATAGTGTATGGTGGATAGTCAGCACTTAATAAATGTGTTGAATGAGTGAATGAATAAATATTACCTTTGATTACTGGGGCCTCCTGCCATGTGCCAGGCACTTTGCTACTCTTTGGGGATATAATGCTGAACCAGATAGCGGTCCTGCCCCCTTGGAGCCTACAGTCCTTGAGGGATTGAGACAAACAAGAAACCCCCATGCTGGGGAATAAACGCAACCGCTGGAGAAATACAGGGTGTTCCTGGGGCGCGTAGCTAGAGGACCCACATCAGTGACAAGGTCTCCGAGGCTCCCCAGAAAAAGGGGGCTCCTGAGGCCAAAAGCTCAGCCTCTGCACCGGTGCAGAATCGAATCTCGGAGACAGTTTTGGGGGAAGTAGAAAAGATAGCTTCATTACTTTTCCAGGCAAAGGGGGACACAAAGGGCTCCTGCCTCGAAAGGGAAAACTACGTGTCCCAACCCCAGAGGATGTGATGAGGGGTTTATAACAGTGGTTCAAGGGCGGGATTTCCGACAAGATTAGGGTGTGAGCAGGGCCTGCCCTCCTTTAATGTCGTCTCAGGTGGTCGTTCTCCTAATCTCCATGAGTTTCTCTGCTCCCTGTAATCTCGCCTCAGATGGTTTCTTGGCTGCTCCTCCTTTGATTAACAACTGTTCGAGTCTGCCCTTTGGAACTCAGGGAAGGTCATGGAGGCCGGAGTCTTCCCTACAAGAAACGGGGGAGCAAAAAAAAAAAAAAAGGCCTCTGTACCTGGGAGCCCCACAGGGCCCCGCTCCATTTCACTCCAAGATATGACATGAGTGGTAAGAGTTTAGCCAGCCAGAGGCGGAGAACCTCAGTGCCCTGGTGCAAAAGTCTTCAATGCAAGAAAGACTTTCTTCCTACAGTGAGACCCTGGGGGACTATGGGAGTGTACCTTGCAATGGGGGGGATTTGGGTCTGACAAGAGGCATGAGAGGTAGGCAAGGGTTCGATTTTGGAGAGCTGTGTAAACCACGTAAGGGAGTTGGATCTTCTCCTAAGTACCATGGGTGTTTAGGAGACAGGGTCCACAAGCTTGATAAAAATGACTCAGGGCTTTCAAGCTTGGACTCCATGTGGAGTAGTGGTCAATATGAGACAGGAAGGAAGCGGGCAGGGCACAACCCTTAAAGAAGGACACGGCCCTTGAGAAAAACTGGATATGTCAAGAAGTGGTTAGAACTGGTTAGGCCCAAGATGGTGGAAGGTTAGACTTCCAGTAGACCTTGAGCCTCATTATACCCTCATTTTAATACATTAGCCTATGCTGAGTGACATGCCCACAGGCACCATGACATTTCTGAGGCTGGCCAAAAACTGGGTGGTGGCCCAGTGTCTGGAAATCCCC